>NW_026918046.1:0-135879 GCF_032062105.1 Saccostrea cuccullata | reverse complement strand
ATCATATTTTTATTTATCAAAATTGTTTTGATCTTTAAAAGTTGTATTTGAAATTAAAATTACATGTTTGGCCAGACAGAGCACTTCATATATGTCGTGATAATGAAATTTCATTGTTTCGATCAGAATGATTAAATTTGATTTTCAAGGGTTTAGATTTGTTGCTGTGAAGTATTTTATCAATATTTATAGGTAGTAATGCCATTATAAGGAATATATAATGAATAATGACAAATTTTAATATCTATTCTTGCAAATGTATTTATAATTTTTATACACCCATGAACACCGTAGCGTCTTTTATGAAGGCAAATGAAATATATAAATGTTATATTGGAGCAACATATTTGACAGATAAACTTTATTGATTATACATAAATCCAAAAAAAAAATTTAAAAGCTTAACTAAAGGGTTTTGGTATATTTTAAAATTTACATGTAATTTACCGAGCACTTCGGATAAAATTGCAGTCGACGTAAAACAACAAGATTATAAATAATATAAGCTTTCTTTTGTTTCAAATCAGACCTGAAAATTTTATTTCAATATGATTTATCCTAAAAAAATGGATTTTTTTACAGTGTGAGAGTTTGGTAGTCGCTGCATCTAAATATCGTCATATAGTAGATACGCGCCATCATACATTCAAAAGTTTCCCGATTAAAAAAATATTTGAGATTGTCGATCACGTTCACAAACTTCTGTTCTTTAAGAATTCTTGATACTCATCGTACACTCACTTAAAAAAAATTCTTTGAACAGTATCATAGGACAGAGTGTTTATATCCCTTTACATAATGAAGGTATGTACGTACATGTCTTACTGTCCTAGCTGCTAATCATTCACTGACCCAGCACCACCCTAACAAAAAAATACTATAGTTAACTATAGTTAACTTTAGTTTACTATAGTTAACTACAGTGATAACTTTGACACTTTGAAAACTTTGATTTACTATAGTGAAAACTTTGACACTTTGAAAAACTTTGACGAAAACTTTGACACTTTGAAAAACTTTGGCGAAAACTTTGACACTTTGAAAAACTTTGGCGAAAACTTTGAAACTTTGAAAAACTTTGGCGAAAACTATGAAACTTTGAAAAACTTTGGCGAAAACTTTGACACTTTGAAAAACTTTGACGAAAACTTTGATACTTTGAAAAACTTTGGCGAAAACTTTGACACTTTGAAAAACTTTGGCGAAAACTTTGATACTTTGAAAAACTTTGACAAAAACTTTGACACTTTGAAAAACTTTGGCGAAAACTTTGACACTTTGAAAAACTTTGGCGAAAACTTTGATACTTTGAAAAACTTTGGCGAAAACTTTGACACTTTGAAAAACTTTGGCGAAAACTTTGATACTTTGAAAAACTTTGGCGAAAACTTTGACACTTTGAAAAACTTTATCGAAAACTTTGATACTTCAAAAAACTTAATCGAAATTTTGGATACTTCGAAAAACTTTATCGAAAACTTGGATACTTCGAAAAACTTTATCGAAAACTTGGATGCTCTTAAACTTTGAAAAACTTTATCGAAAACTTTGACACTTTGAAAAACTTTATCGAAAACTTTGATACTTCAAAAAACTTTATCGAAATTTTGGATACTTTGAAAAACTTTATCGAAAACTTGGATATTTGGAAATACTTTATCGAAAACTTGGATGCTTTTAAAACTTTGAAAAACTTTATCGAAAACTTTGACACTTTGAAAAACTTTATCGAAAACTTTGATACTTCAAAAAACTTTATCGAAATTTTGGATACTTCGAAAAACTTTATCGAAAACTTGGATACTTCGAAATACTTTATTGTAAACTTGGATGCTTTAAAGTTTTGAAAAAGTTTATCGAAAACTTTGACCCTTTGAAAAACATTATTGAAGTCTCTGATACTTTGTAAAACTTAATCAAATACTTGGATACTTTGAAAAACTTTATCGAAAACTTTGACACTTTGAAAAACTTTATCAAAAACTTGAAAAACTTTATCGAAACCCTGAAAAATTTAAAAAACGTTATCGAAAACTGGGAATGCTTTGAAAAACTCCATCGAAAACTTTGAAACTTTGAAAAACTTTGGCAAAAACTTTGACACCTTGAAAAACTTTATCGAAAACTTTGATACTTTGAAAAACTTTGGCGAAAACTTCGACACTTTGAAAAACTTTGATGAAAACTTTGACACTTTGAAAAACTTTGGTGAAAACTTTGACACTTTGAAAAACTTTGGTGAAAACTTTGACACTTTGAAAAACTTTGACAAAAACTTTGACACTTTGAAAAACTTTGGCGAAAACTTTGACACTTTGAAAAACTTTGACGAAAACTTTGAAACTTTGAAAAACTTTGGCGAAAACTTTGATACATTGAAAAACTTTGACGAAAACTTTGACACTTTGAAAAACTTTGGCGAAAACTTTGACACTTTGAAAAACTTTGGCGAAAACTTTGAAACTTTGAAAAACTTTGGCGAAAACTTTGACACTTTGATTTACTATAGTTAACTATAGTAAACTATAGTTAACTATAGTTAACTATAGTTAACTATAGTATTTTTTTGTTAGGGCATCCCCAAAATTACTAATTCCCTTTATGCACAAGTTTCTGAAATTAAATACTGTGAGTCTGATTAATCAACGTAACTTTCTCTACTTTTTCCCATTTTAAAGTTAAAATACAAAATGCATTACACTGTTGCGGTGTACTTTCCCCATTTGGATACTTTCCTTGTTCATAGCATCAGAGTAAAACACATAGTTTAAAATCAAAATAACAATAACGTCATTTAATTTACAACTGGTTATTATAATTATTATTATAAAATGATGTTGTCTTTTTTAAAAAGATTTATTAAGCAAATAGTTGTTGTGCTGAATACATTTGTATAGGAGCATATTTTGGTATATTTTTTTGATAATAGGAATATGATATAAAAGAAAATGACACTGAGGTATTACTTTTGGATCAATCCTCGTACATATTCAAATTTTATTGACATTTTTATGAAAAAATTTTGTGGGCATTTTCAACTACTTAAATGCTGATTTTATGAACCCGAGGATCGGACTGCAATATGAATATTTCTGAAATATGTGATTACATTTTTCTTATTCTTAATTCTCTACCCTTTTGAAAGATGACACTACCCTTCATTTTATCGAACTTGAATTCCTTACACTTAAGGGTCCTCCAGACACGTGTATCTTCCAACTGACTATATAAGATTTTTTATTTATTATGCTTAGAATTTTCACATATGCATACATCAAAAGCAGTAGTACAAGTACAGTTCTTAGATTATTAAAGATAACATATTCAAAAAGTGTACTTTAACCTTAACACATAAAAAACAACGCTATATCACCAGGAAGTTAACGATGGATGATTACTCGCTGATTTAGATTAAAACAACAGTTGTAAAAGATTCTTTTGTGAAATGTAAGTAAAGAACATGCTTTATTCTACATGTTCATCGATTTCGAAGTTTTGATAAGTTAAACGAGAAGTTAAATTCTGTATGTATTCTTTTTTCTTTATTCAATTCATCGACATCACCATATTCGTATACAGTCAAAATAAGAAATCAAATAGAATATATCAGAACATTTATAATAACATAATGGTTATAGCATGCTATATAATTTTGCATATTTCTTATTTATAGTCCCTGGATTTGTTTTTTCTGTAAAAACATTTATCTATGTAGTAATATAAATGTTTTGTAGTATTATAATTAGATGGGTAATCAATTTCTCTAATGGGATCGGTACCCTAGTTTTATTTATTATCAAAAATATTACAATATTGAAATCGAATATTGTCATACACAGGGTAGTAAAGTTCAATTGTTTTTTTTTTTAAATTTCAACCAATAAATTGCAAGCATAACATAACCGGGATTATAGGTTTTCAATATCTTCCTGATTCAATGAATAAAGTGAATGTGCACTGATTCTAAATTTTGTAAGCTGTGATCTTTTTGGCTTTTTCAAGGAAACTAAGTAATACTGTAATTAAAAATCAGTACAGTTTAAAATTTAACTATCGAAATAAAGTTTTCCTGCCTAAGAAAATGAGATTCCTCTCAATTTTTCAAATAAATCTCGAATCCTTGTTAAAAATATTTAAAGATGTCAAGTTTTATTTTTGTTGAAGATTGAAAATCTTGCTTTGCCATGAAGTATAACTTTTTTCAAAGCTAACTCTTTCTCCTCTTTGAAAGCTAATATTAAAAGTGCATTATTATATGCAGTTAACATGTTTTCATAAAAATGAATGGTAAAGTGAATAGGAACCTTGTTTAGCAGTGACTAATAACTTCGATACTTTTATTTATACACCTAGAATACCCTAATCCGGGTTATTTCGCGATGATCTAATTTTCGCATTTTTGCGACCATTTTTAATTCGCAAAATATGAAACACGCTGAAATTATGTCAGCTATAATGTGACATAAAACATTACCATTTTAAACAAAAAAAAATCTTCAATCGTAAAAAATAACTTAGGCAAAATGAAAACTGTACTAATCTACCTCTTTTTCGCAAAATCTCCAACACAAAAAAACCCGGATATACGGTATCTTTGAAATGTGATTTCGAATTTTGAAGTGGAAAACATTCTGGAGATTTAATAACTATAACTCTAATATTAAATTTGTATATTTGTATATACCAGGTAAGAAGCATCGTAAATTTTGTTTAGCTTTGCGCATACGTTTGTTCAAAATGATATAACTTCTACCTAAATTTTAATATTATAATTTACAGAAATTGAAAGAGGGCACACATGTAAAATGCACATTCAGCAATTACTAAGATTTAAGTGAACAGGGATAACTAGATTAAATAGGTTTTCATACACACCATAGCTTCTAAAGCTTTTTTAAAAAAGAAAATCTTATACACCCACCTTTCAACCAAATAAAGGTATTAAATGTACAGAATTTCTAAGAAACAAATCCCTTTGAAGAGACAAATCCACGAAGTTTGAACCAGTGTACTTAATACACGCACAAAGAAAAAAACCTTTACATAATTTTATATATGAAAAGATGTATTTTTGGTAATTAATTTTGTGATAAACAATCATAGAAGTTTTTGTTTTGAATTGAATAGAGGTTCCGCGAGGATAAAGAGTAAGAGTATTTTACCTAAAATATAAACATTTCAAAAACATTTATTTTTGAGTTTAACTAAATATTTTTTAAATTAAGATTTTAACTTTATTTATTTTTCTTGAATAGCAGATATATTGAATAGTAAATAGAGTTCAAGAAATGAAAAAAAAATATTGGCATATTGGCATATATGCAACCCCTTATATAAAATTGAATCTGTACATCATAGGCCCCTATATGTGCACTGCAATTCTTGAGACATGCTAATTCTAATTCAAGAATTAACTGAATTGATATTAAAATAACTGGGCATTGAATCGAATGGTTTTTAAAATATATGGTACATGAGGACAACGAAAATATTTACAACATGTAAATTCAGATTAGGTTTAAGTATATGATATACATGTATACATAATGTACAAACATTGATTCAATATGTCATTTAGATCAGAAAGTAACGAAGTGGCTATTTTAGTATATAAAATACTATTTACGCCTTATAATACACTCTCCTACATAAAACTCTACAGTAGACTCTCTATACAAAGAAAAGCAACAATGAATTGACTTCCTTCGTTATATTCCATCATTAATTGTTTCTGTCATTTCTTGAAATATGGATTTTGTAAACAAGAAAACAATACAAACCGATGTTCATATAAGAAAGGTTACATGTATAAACGGTGCCTACAATTTTTGTTTCTCTCCGACTTACATCTAATATACATACAAAGAAAAACCCTTACATTTTGATATTGGCTGTGACATTAGATGCTGTATGAATCATTTTCTTGTACGTACTCAAATATCGAAAGATACGTGTATGTTTGTGTTACATGTTTAAAACACCCACAGAACTTTAGACTACTCAAATGGTTTTATGTTAAAACTTTACTGGCAGACCAAGGCAACATAGAAGCTCTGTTTCCAAAATTCATAACAGAAGACATGTTAAGTGTATAAACAATTACCAAAGAATTTGGCTGGGAGATATACCAGAATCATGGAAAGCTTGACCAGAAATGCAGTTCAATAAATGATTACAAAACAGTGGTCTCCCAGCCACAATATTGTTACAACATACAGATGTGATAATGCGGTAAAATACAACATCAAACTTTATTGGAAACAAAAGTAGTGCATAAAAAGCGCCTCCGGAAACACATGTAAAAATAATGTGGTTAATAAAAAAAAATGTGGGGGATGGAGTGGAGGTGGTGGTTGACTTTTGTCCAAAAAAATTTCGCGGCAGCACTCCGAGTAAACAGAGAAGTATATAAATAGGATGCCGTGCGCGGAAATCTGATTGATTGAAACAGCTAAGGCCTTGACAAAATTTATGGAGAATTAACTGCAACATTTTCTTTTCTTACCATTTACCTTTTGTCGTTATATAATGATTTAAAATTGACCTCTTGTATGCTGATTATATTTGTTAATTTGTGCAAAATAATTTCCTGATATATTTTTGTTACATTTTAATTCTTATCAACATCTATATTTAAGTCAAGTTTTACAATTTAGCAAGAAACAGATCTATTAGTTCATCAGAAAATTGAAACATCCTTAAAGATGTGCTTTTTATATCTACCAATTATTTCATCTTAGTGATATATCTGCTTTTAAATATAATTTCTTTTTACTTACAATAGAATGATAACTTTTCGGTGTTAAATTTCACGACCTTTCTGTTTGGGTTTATAAACATGTATGACTGCATCACTCTAGAGGACTACTCTCAAGAACCACTGCGTTATCAATGAAACACGTGTGAATACATGTACATTGCTCATAATGAGTGATCCTTTTTTTGCCTAAAAAGCCACTAGATAGAATGGTGCAATATCAATTATATATAAAGTAAAATATTAAATTAGAAATTAAATAATATTTAAGTTAATTTAAGTGCATTTGCGGGATTTTGTTTTGTATGTTTGTTAAGGTTGTCTTAAAGAAATTTATAAAGAATTATTATAATGATAAAGATCAGCAAGTGTCTATATCTTTTCATATATATAAAAGGTAAAGTGGATAAAAACCTAGTTTAGCATTGACTTCTTAATTTGATGCTTTTCTATATGCACCTAGAATATCTTTGAGAATGTCATTATGAATTTTCTCAAATAGAAAATCTTCTGAGGATTTGATATCTCAAGATCTTATATATCAAATTTATTTTTATATAACAGATTTTTCTTGTTTATGACACACATTTAAGAAAAAAAGCACCGTAAATTATTTTTAGCTTTGCGCACAAATTTGCTCAGAATGATATAAGTTCTATCTAAATTTTAATATTATAATTTACAGATTTGAAAGAGTGCACAAATGAAAAATGCACATACAGCAATTACTCAGAATTAAGTGAACAGGGATAACTAGATTGAAAAGGTTTTTAAAACACACCAAAGCTTCTAATTCTTTTGAAAAAAAATCTTAAACGCCCACCTTTGCACCAAATAAAGGTATTAGATGTACAGAATTTCTAAGAAACAAATCTCTTTGAAGAGACAAATTCACGAAGTTGGAACCAGTGTACTTTATACATGCACAAAGAAAAAAAGTTACAAAATTTTATATATGATATAAGATGTATTTTTGGTAATTGATTTTATGATAAACAATTATAGAGTTTTTGTTTTTGGGTTAAATAGAGGTTCTGCAAAGATAAAGAGTAAAAGTCTTTTATCTGAAAATATTAACTGGTCCAGAAACATTTATTTTTGAGTAAATAAATATTGTTTAAAAATAAGATTTTACCTTTTTTATTTTTCTTTGATTGCAGAGATTACGAATAGCAAATAGAGTTTACGAAAGGAAAGAAATCTATTTGCACACATATGCAACTCCTTATACTAAATTGAATCTGTGTAAATCTTAGGCCACTATATGCGCACTATAAGTCTTGAGGATAATATCGAATGGATTTTTTTTAACTTATAGTTCAAGTGTTAGTTCATTTATCCACTCAAAACCACTTAAAATATATGATACATGAGGAAAACGAAAAATATTTACTTACAACATACAAATTCAGGGAAGAGGTTTAAGTACCGCGGTATATGATATATTATACATAATATGCAAACAATAATTTGGAGAGACACAATGATATGTAATTTAAATCACTAAAGAAATGGCTATTTTAGTATATAAGATGCAATTTACATCTTGTAATACACTTTCATACATAAAACTCTACATTAGACTATCTATACAAAGAAAAGCAACAATAAATTGATTTCCCTCATTAAATTTAATAATTATTTGTTTCTGTTATTTCTTGAAAGATAGATTAAAACTATATATTTTGTAAATTGGAAAAATTAAAAACCGATGTTCACAAAACGATGTTCACGATGTTACAAAAAAGGTAATATGTATAACAGGTGCCTACAATTTTTATTTCTCAATGAAGTACATCTAATACAGCGGAACTTGGTTATAACGAAGTCGCTGGAACCTATGAAGATACCTCGCTATATCCGCGAGGTATATTCGTTATAACTGTATAAGAAATTCATTAAATTTGTATAGCTGGGGATCCAAGACGACTTTGCTATATCCGTAAATTCGCAATATCGGCGTTCGTACTAAATAAGTTTTACTGTATACATAAAAAGAAAAAAATTACATTTTGATAGTGGCTGTGACATTAGATGCTTCATCTAATAAACTCAAGAATCGAAAGATGCGTTTATGTTTGTGTGTTTAAAACACCCACAGAACTTAAGACTACTCATGTCCATTTATTTCTCTCAGAACATATTTCATAATATCTTTATCATATCTTCGAGTGTGGATTTCATAAATAGGAATAATTAATGACAATTTTTGTAGTGAGAGAATTAACTTCAAATTTTTTTTTACCATTTTCCTTTTGTCGTTGTATAATAATTTAGAATTGACCTCTTGAGTGCTGATTATATTTATTTATTTGTGCAAAATAATTTTCTGAAATATTTTTGTAACATTATGATTCTTCTCAGCATCTATATGTAAGTCAAGTTTTATTTAAATAGTTAATTACTCAGTAAATTAGCAGGAAACAGAAAATTGAAATATCCTTAAAGATGTGCATTATATATCTACCGATTATTTCATCTTAGTGAAATTTTTGCTTTTAGATATTTTTTTTTTACTTACAATAGAATGACTCTTCCACGACGATCTGACGATAAATTCCACGACCTTTCTGTTTGGGCTTTTTAAAGACGTCCATGTATGACTACGTCACTCTAGTGGGCTACAGTGTTACTGAGTGTAATTACGGCTGTCAAGGAACAAGTTAAGAGATACTCTGCGTTATCTATTCATTCTTTATCCTGTGTAATACTTTTTTTGCTTTGAAAGCCACTACATATTATATGTTACGATAACTATTATATATACAAAGTGAAATATTGAGAAATTAAACGATGTTTTAGAAAATTAAAGAACATTTGCGTGATTCCGATTTAGATGTTTATTTTGGTTCTCTTAAGAAATTGATAAAACTTTCACTATAAATGTTTAACAGCTTTCATGTTTAACAGCTTTCCAAGACCCTTTTTTATTTCTTAAACGTTTTTATTAAAAGGAAGTTTAAATGTTATTATAAAAAACAATTTTAAAAACTTTTTAGGATGAGTTTTTGAACGAATTGTTTTAACTGATGATAAAGCATTTGTGTATTTCTAAATTAAAATAAATGCGGTAAAATATAACAAGAGGCCAATGGGCCACAACGCTCACCTGAGAAGCTTTGGCCACTCCGTTCTTTACCAGATTTCCCCCTTGTAATACATATTGTGACCCCACCCTACCCCAATGATCATAATTTAAACAATTTGAATTCTACACTACCCCAGTATGCTTCCACATAAGTTTCAGTTTTTCTGGCCCAGTTGTTCTTGAGAAGAAGATTTTCAAAGATTTTTTCTATATATTTCTATGTAAAACATTGATTCCACATTTTGGCCCCGCCCAACCCCGGGGGTCATGATTTGAACAATTTAGAATCTACACTATCCCAGGATGCTTCCACATAAGTTTCAGCTTTTCTGACCCAGTAGTTCTTGAGAAGGAGATTTTCAAAGATTTATTCTGTATATTTCTATGTAAAACTTGGATTCCCTATTGTGGCCCCACCCAACCCCTGGGGGTCATGATCTGAACAATTAAGAATCTACATTAAAACAGCATGCTTCCAAATAAGTTTCAGCTTTTCTGGCTCAGTGGTCTTGAGAAAAAGATTTTCAGATTTTTCCTATATATTTCTATGTAAAACATTGATTCCCCATTGTGGCCCCGCCCTACCCCCGGGGGTCATGATTTGTACAATTTAGAATCTACACTACCCCAGAATGCTTCAACATAAGCTTCAGCTTTACTGGCCCAGTGGTTCTTGAGAAGAAGATTTTTAAATATTTTTCCTATATATTTCTATGTAAAACTTTGATTCCCAAATGTGGCCCCGCCCATTTCCCGGGGGTCATGATTTGCACAATTAGAATCTACACTATCCTAAGATGCTTCCACATAAGTTTCAGCTTTTCTGGCCCAGTGGTTCTTGAAAGGAAGATTTTCAAAGATTTTTCCCTTATATTTCTATGTTAAACTTTGATTCCCCATTGTGGCCCCACCCTACCCCCGGGGGTCATGATATGAACAATTTAGAATCTACACTACCCCAGGATGCTTCAAAATAGGTTTCAGCTTTTCTGGACCAGTGGTTCTTGAGAAGAAGATTTTCAAAGATTTTTCCTTTATATTTCTATGTAAAACTTTGATTCTCCATTGTGGCCCCGCCCTACCCCTGGGGTCATGATTTGAACAATTTAGAATTTACACTACCCCAGGATGCTTCCACATAAGTTTCAGCTTTACTGGCCCAGTGGTTCTTGAGAAGAAGATTTTTTAATGACCCAACCCTATTTTTGTCTTTTCTTGATTATCTCCCCTTGCGAGGGGATATGTCCCTTAATTTTAACAATTTAAAATTCCCTTTACCCAAGAATGCTTTGAACCAAGTTTGGTCAAAATTGGCCCAGTGGTTCTTAAGAAGAAGTCGAAAATGTTAAAAGTTTACAAACGGACAGACAGACAGACAGACAGACGACGGACAAAATGTGATCAGAAAAGCTCACTTGAGCCTTCGGCTCAGGTGAGCTAAAAAGTAATTTATCAATTGCATGCTAATCTACATGCATTCACTGAATACGACAGAATACAGAGGTGATATATTTCAACCCTGTAATTAGTATCTCAATACATTATATGCTAGGTCCCGTGGGGATCCGGGTTAGTATAGGTCCTCAGTACCCCCTTGCTTGTCGTAAAAGGCGACTAAATGGGGCGGTCCTTCGGATGAGACCGTATAAACCGAGGCCCCGTGTCACAGCAGGTGTGGCACGATAAAGATCCCTCCCTGCTCAAAGGCCGTAAGTGCCGAGTATAGGCCTAAATTTGCAGCCCTTCACCGGCAATGGTGACGTCTCCATATCAGTGAAATATTCTGGAGAGGGACGTTAAACAGTATACAATCAATCAATCATTATATGCTAGTATCTTTATTTATATAAGAAACAATTTTATTATCTTTCAATGTTGTACATTTTGAAAGTTTTATTTTACATGACACACACTTTGTTCGTGAGGAACTCATGCTAAAGCCGCACGAATTGTCCCTGTGGTATATTCGATTCAAACATCAAATTCATGCATATAATATTATTATTTGAAATTGTTAATGCATTAACAAAGCATTACCTATTGAAATCATATGGTATGTTCAGCAAAGTGGCACAGATATGATTTTATCCCCTCCCCTTTTTACCAAAACATACTTTTTAACGGTGTCCTTTACTACTGAGTATCGATTTTTTATGTTCAATGATTTGATAACAAAAAAGGATCTTTTTAAAGTGAACGAGAGAAAGAAGAAGGTATGGTGTTAGCTTTGTTGTGCCCTAAAAATGTAATGACATCAAAAAAGTTTTGAAACTGGTTTAAATATTAGTTAAATAAATGACTCTGATAAATCAGGAAAGAATATGGTATTAATGTTTACCATTCTGTAAATATGACGTCATTAATGTGAAGCATTTCTCTATTTTCAACAGAAAAAGCCTCAAAATGGCACATTTCAATGGTGATTTTCCTTTAGAAAACAGTGTCCACAGCCGTCGCCCACATTAATTGTTTGATATTTTGTGCAAAATTCAATGACAAATCACACATCTCAAGATCTTTGTGGGCGATGCCTGTGAACAATGCTATCTGAAAGAAAATTCCATTAAAAATTTGTGTCTTCTGCAACTTTTTAAGAAAATACGGGAAAATGCACATGTTTATGACATCATAATTAGCATTTAAAAACACATGTGAGAAAAATGACTTGTATGATTTTTCTGCATTGAACTTCAATCATTTAAAAAGCATGAGTTTTCAACTTTTACACCAGTTTCATTTTTTAGAAAATCACAGAGCAAAATTTGTATGGAAACCATACCTTCTTCTTTTCAAAAATTTGCTAAATTTTGTTGTAAGAGGGACTGCCCATCTCTATTAGGAAACTCTACACTAAATAATTAAATAATAATTAAATAAATGCTTAACAAGCTATTCAAATGTTCATGTGGCGTGAGCATATTCCATTGGTATTAAATGTATTAGTGCGTTGCGTTGCCTTAAAACAAATAAAAATTATCTGGCATTATTTGTGTTGAAAATGATATTACCGAGTACAACTGATGATATTACTGTAAACTTTGTTGTTTTATCTAAAAAAAATAAGATGAAGGAAAATATTTACTATTAATCACCATACATCTCGTATTTGTCAGTTAAACGTTCATCGTTGTTTCCTGAATAGATTTTGATATATTTTTAAAAACTCTGAATCTCAAACAGACATCTTGAATAAGAAAATAAATATATATATATATATATATATATCTACAATAATAAAATCACTTACTTTAAGTCACAAATTGAGTCTCATATAATAATTCCTCAATTTAAACATCTGGTCCCTTGGATACATAATAAGATGTGTACTCTTCAATATAATGACCTACTTAGCGCCGAGTTGGCAGTATCTCTACAGATCATCAAGTGTCATATTCTGTTTTATTTTATGATCGAAATTCTTTACAAATATATACTTAATGTTTTAATGGTTAAAACATGTGATTGTTGTTTATAGGTAAAGTAAAATATCTTAAAAATGAAAATAAAGTAAAATATTTATATGTTGCTTTTCTTAAAATTCTGTGGCTGTTTACATAAGTACACTATCTGCTGTATAATGCTAGCGAATATTGCTGTTAAGGTAGGATTCTTCTCGCACAAAGCTGTATTTATTGTATTCAAAAATTAATGAAATTTTTACAGAATCAAAAAGACAACATCACCAAGTGGTGGTATGAGTTAGATGAGTTTTGACCGTTTTATATTAGCGTCAAGATCAGGTCATTACCTTTTCCCTGGACATAAAAATAAAAAATTACTGCATCCAATCATGCGATACAATGATTTAATGTTTTTCTTTTTGCATAAAAATATATTACCATATAGAGTCTATAAGATGATAATACCAAATTGATACAAATTGTTAAACAAAAATGGATTTTGTGTAATCAGAATTTTCTCTATTTTCTCTTAAATTTTCGGGTTATATTTGTTATTTTTGTATGTGTATATTTGAATATTTTTTTTTTGCATTTGATAAAGAAGACAAAATGATACAAAAACAAAAAAGTTTTGACCGTTTAATTAGAGAGAAAAAGCACTTTTTATCGATTTTTGGCTCATATCTATACTTAGATCGGAAGTTTTCAAAGCTTACATAATTGTAGATTGTTTGGAAAATCATATTTATTAATATATTTCAAAACTTTAGTCTCTTATAAATTTAACTTACATTTGAAAAGTTCTTGGAGTCTTTGATTGTTTAAAATTTTTAACTAAATTCATTGTTCTACAATAATTGTGAGAATCAGAAAAAAGATACCATTCCGCCAAAAATATAGTACCTGCTAGATTTCAAACTCAGTTTACCGTATCTATTTAAATTTGTGCAATTCTGATGAGAAAAGAAAAATATGACCTTTTAAATCTTTTAAATCTAAATATATGAGATATTAACAAATACATGTATACTTAGAATATTTCATCTAGTTAGAAACCAGAGAAGAATCATACCTTAAATCAAATATCACCTTTAAAATATATTAATATGCAAATCTTTGCATTAAAAATACAGATACTTTATTTTATTTTTTTAAAGACTTAGTCTAACTTGTATAAAGTCGATGCTTTTATCTCCGATTTGTTTTTATTTTGTTTTTCAATAATTAATTTATTCTTTCTGTTCTATTCTATCTGTTTGTGTCCCTTGAAAATAATAATCTCCTCAAATTGCTATTTATTTTTTATTTGTGTATTGCACGGGCGCTATCCGTAAAGTCCGTGGACAACATTGATAATTACTGACAAACATTGATAATATATATGAAATTATTATTTTCATTTAATTGGTGTTTCATTTTATATATATTCAAGTTTTCAACAAATACAAAGCACAGATAGTTATATATTTTTATCAGATTAAAAAAAACACACTCATACCGAGAGCACTTAAATGAAAATCCATGACCTTATCCCACGTCAAAAGCATAATACGAGTACATGTAACTTTTCTTAATAGAGTCACCGTTTAACTCAATACATTTCTTATATCGCTTTAACCAGTCATAAAAATGCACGAAATGCTAAGGTTTCATACGTATAATAATATTTAACAACACTTGTCTCATATCCTGTAATCATACAACCGCGTAAAAACAGTTTTATTAACGGAAGTATGGTAAAGTCACGTTACTAAATTTACTTTTTACAGCACTGCAATCTCGGAATGATGGTTTTCCTTCACGCATATCATCCTGTAAACTGTTCCTTCCGTCCAAAAATATTATATGCCGCTTAAATACTAATGTACGGCTTCTTTTACTATGTTTTCCAGATTGTTTACAAAATGTATTGGTCTCTGCAGGTGTTTATCCGATGTCTACGCAGAATTTTATCACTGCTCACTCCCACCTATTCCGAAAATGTCCCTTTTTTAATAATTCCAACTGTCTTAATATGTTCTTAACTTTGATTGCTCAGCCATTTTACAACTTTGAACGTTCATAATTTGCAGGTTTGACGTGATAATTTCTGCCAACCTTATAATGTAAAAGTCATCCAGATTTCCGCAGAATTTTATAAAATACAATTGAAATTTATAAAGTGATAGATAATTTTTAAATAAAATTTTGCAGTGCTCCGGGTCTCCATTCCAAGTCTAATTATGAAGACAAAATCATTATTGAACATTTGAAATTGAATAAGATTTTTACATTTTACAATTCACATTAAGTAAACGATTAGAAATATGCTAACAATAAATATCAATGACTCAACTTTTATTTAATGCTAAAGCTTGTCCAAGAACTTTACGGACAACTCTCGTACACGTGTCTTTCGTTTATTTTGAATTTTAGGACATTTTTGGAAAAAAATTACATAAATTATCGTTGAAGATGAAAGGGTGAAAAACATATCAATCCTTTAAATAGCTTCACGGTAACGAGATATACCCTTAATTCATGTGTAAGAAATGAATTTTGTTCAATGCAGGAAAGCTGAGTTTTATTGATATGCATGAAGTAAAAAGAATTTTTTTCTTAAGCAACTTTTCTGTAAATGTTTCTGTTCTTTTTTTCATGTAAGAGTACCACAAAAAGAAATATGTTTTTTTATCATCTGCCCCTCCTTTGAAGACAGAATTGAATGTATAGTAGGGTTTATAGCTGTACAACATATAAAAATGCATGTTAGAGAGCTTCTGAGTTATAATGACCCAGTTACACACACTATTTACTTAAAAGATTTTCCTTATATTCTCTTTCTTACTTTGTACCTGAGATACAAGATATTAGATGTTTTTGTACGCTAAATACTTCTCAGATTTAAACCGTATTTAATTTTTTTCATTCATTAAAAATAAGTCCCAATACCAAATGACTTGCATTTGGTAACTTGTATAAGAGAGTCTACTAATAACCATGTTTATGCATTCATCTGTTCAAATTTATTCTAGTCAATAAAATTTTTATATTTTTATTTGAGGTTGAGGGCTTCCTATTTTCATTTTCTACCCTTATTAAATACAGTTACTGATGAAGCATTTGAGCAACTGATTAAAACGTGTCTATTAGCAATATTGTTTGTAAAAATCTTCTTTCTAAATGTCCTTCCTGCACACAACAGATGATTAATTTTTAAAATCTAATGCTTGATGTTGACTTTATCAATAATTGAATAATTATTTTTTTTTCTCCTGCTTTAAATCAGGGTGAAAAATAATCATTTAATAAATGTCTTTTTCTGGTTTCTGTATAAAGAAGTTGAAGTACAATTGGAATGGAATAACAAATGTGAAAGTATTTGTTCTCAGGGCAATTAGTACTAATGTTAAAATAAAATTAAACGAAACAAAAGGATGGCATACATCAAAATGTAGATACGTGTATAGTGTACTAAAATTTGTAAATCTTCATGAAAAATTTGTAAAGAGAGTTATTTTTTCTGTGATGTTAGAAATAATTAAGAATAAATATTGGTTTTCGTCCTCTTGATATACTGATAAAGGAATGCGTCTCACTACATCGCTCACATTACTTACATATCTTTTTAATACTGATATCATTTTTGAATACTCAGTTCACCATATGACTAGAAATTCCCAATTGTATCCATTGTCAAATTCTTTAAATGCATCAAACGTTTTTCACAGTTGCATTTTTAAACACAGACTTGGTAACTCTTTTCGGAAATGCATTGATATCAAAGAAATGTATGCACTAAAGAATACACTCTTTTCTCATCTAAAAAAGGAGCATGCTACTTTGTTTTTTTCTGAGGCGCGACTTGTTATATGCATTAAGTGACAATTATATAGAATACAAAGTAATCTAAAAGCAAATAATAGATTTTGCATAGGTTAAGCAGTCTATGCACGTGCAAAAATTACATAAAGATTCCACTTTCTTTAAAATAAAAAAAACCCAGTTATTGAACATTTTTATGAGTAGTTTATTAGAAACTGTTCGTTGTAAGAACAGTAATTCCCTTAAAAAGAAAAAGGAGAAAAAATTTCAGAACAAAAGATAATGTCTATACAGTTTAACTCTTTCAGCTGCTTGAATTAATATTTGAAAATTAAAATTGTTTGAAGTTAATTATTTGCATAAATATTTTCCCTCTATTTATAATTCATTTGTTTAACAAGAACAACTGTTTAACTGTGACAATTTAAATGTGTAATTTACATGAGAGGGCGTAATAAGTTTACAGAACTTGTGCCTAATCCAGAACAAAGCTATTTTTTAGTCCTTTTACAAGGAAAAAAGGTGCCCTGTAATTGCTTGAAATGTATTGTTAAAGAAGAGTTTTCAAATAAGAAATCATGCTTTTATCATAAAGAAATATAATAATAAATATGCATGTAGATCTATATATATGAATATGCCTATTAAATTTTCAGTTGAAATCAAGAGCGAAGAAGAACCAACATCAAAACTTTGAGGGAAGTCGCGATGAAAATTGAAGAACAAAAAAAAAATAAAAATAAAAACAAAGAAGCAAATAAAAGGTGGAAAGTGACTATACAGATATATCTCTTTTGTCAATAATGTGCACGCATTTTCATAGAGACTTTGAACATTTCAAGGGTCAAAATGCTTATTTTCAAAGATGATTCATAGATATATACAGGTATCTTTAAAATAATTAAAATTCATACTACCTGAAAATTGAAATAACGTGAAGTTAACTATGGACTAAGGTATTACCCTTTATTTGTTTAACATGTGTAAGTCTAAGAGGATGTTCATGCATGCGTATTTTTTGAGTGCAATGTTTACAGGACGGCACTATGTACCGTCAAAAGACGACAAAACCATGTTTGTTTAGATGAGGATATGTGTTTGTCAGTACCAAAGCAATGAGTAATAATCAAGTACAATGTTACCTGTAAATACAATATATAATATTAATATATTACGAAATGTTATTTATGGTATAAATAATGTGATGTTAAAAATATCAGATGATATAAAGATTGATCAATATATTTGCTTTAGAATTTTTTATCAATTACATGTTACTGTGATTAACTAAGGTAAATTCTTCCCGATAGTCCTGAAGAAATGGGTTGTCAAAAGTTCCACTAGTGATCTAAATAAGCCGAGAATTTTAAAGCGCTTTTCACAGCATACTTAACTCGATATGAATTTGTGATACACTTTCTGAAAATAAAATATTGCTGGATTTGCTTCAATAACGGACATGAATACCAAATTGCATTTTGAACTTTCTGATATTGATTCTTTTATATTTTATATTTTCCCTGTGTCACAAAAGAATAATATTTTGTGTGACATGTTCAAAAGATAAAGACTTTTCCCAGATGGCCAGAGTACCTGTGTAGTTTGTATTTTATTCCGACCACGTCAAGTACTGTCACCATGTCTAAAATTCTTTCTGCGTATGAGGCAACTTCTAAGTCGTTTTGTTTTTCCGACTGACAAGTCTATAGAAGAGAACATTGACATTTGTTGCTTTCTAAGATATTCAATTTAAACTGCATTTACAGTACTTAATCTTAAAAAAAAAATATTTTTTCTTGCATTGTGGAGGGAAGCAAACTTTTTTCACAATTTTCAATTCTCAGATTAATAGTTACATGCAAATACATGAAAATGTCATCAGAGAATTGCACCTTCGCACTAGTTGTTGTGTCAGTAAATACCTGAATGTACATTCAGTAAACCAAATAAAACTAAATTCTATCATCTTTTGCCAATAATTTTTCAAAGTTATTAAAAAAAATTAACCTAAACAAAGTTCTTACTGATAGATGCAATTTTTTTTTTACAGGCATAGATAACAATGGGATATTTTGACTTAAAAAGCAGGGCTTCGTTTGAATGTTTTCTAAAATGAATTTATATGTTGACTCAAAATATTGTTTTTATGTATAAATCATTTTTTTATTTCATGCAGTGATAACAAATTATCGCCCTTCCAATTGACTCGGTGAAATTTTCTTTATATTATGGTTATACATCAAATTCATTTCTGAAATAGTAGAACCACTTTACATTTCATTTTATTATCCATTTGAATCTAAAACTATCGTTGTTGATTTTTTTCAATGTTGGGAATAAAAGAAAATGTAGTAAATTTAAAATTGAGAATCATCACACCTTGAACAGACTGATGTGTACAAAAACAAATTAGAAAAGTGGTTTATTGTGTTTGAATACTCGATTTCAAATTGCATAATTGAATAAATAATTGTCTGGATACAATTTCATACTTTTTTTTATATCTTTATAGGAAGGATATAACAATAACAAAACTTGAATGCTTTGACCTAGAAGTCCTAAAAGAGGAAATGAGACTCATCCAGAAATCCATTGTGGATATATGCTATGCGGAAAAAATTCTTAGTATGATTCTTATCAGCTCTGTAGTGTTGCACCTTATGATATGGCAAAGTTGTTATTTCTTTAAACTAATGTATGTAAAGTTATAGTCTCTTTTTGAGTATTTTGAACATGATGCAATACATTCTGAGTAAGGTTTATTGTATCATAACTGTAATCTGGAGCTAATTTTAAAACCTTTTAACATTTTAATGGAAATGCTAGCAATAAAAGTTTCAAGCTATACAAATATCAAAAGAAGTACATGTCCCTTTTTATTATAAATAAAATAAAAAAGCATTTTAATTTCTGACAGAGACATTCGGATGTTATTTTGAGCTTCACTTTCTTCATATAAAACCGAGAGCGTTTTACCATAAAGAATCTTATCTTGATGGTTAAAGTGACTTTCATCGTTTTTGTTTTGATTTGTCTTGTTCAAAATATAATCCTTTTGTGGTTTAAAATCTAGATGCTTGATATACATGTGTATTTCTATTTCAATTTTTTTAAATGTGTTTATTTTTGTAAAAAAAAAAAAGGGGGGGGAGAATGGAATGTACAAAATTAGAAGAAAAAAAAATGCTGTAGAGGAATGTGTTAAGTATTCAAAAGAACTATTTTCAAACTCATTAGTTTAAAAGATTTTTTGTCTTGCAAAATGCATTAAAAATCATTGTAAACGGGAGATAATGTATAATATGTTTTTTATGTTTATTGAAACCACTTCCTAATTTTCAAGAATAACGGGGGGATCTTTTGATCTTTATGTTTATGAATTGAAATCAAATATTTTTTTAGTTATGTTCAGCATGTTTAATATTTATATACATTTGTACATAAATAAACTCTCTTTGATTACTCCTTAATTATTTAACCAATTTTATCAAATTTTATCAAAATAAAGATAAGCAAAAAGTAACTGAACCCATGAATAAATTGTTATACATGTATTCATAAATAAATTGATGAAACAGAAAATATTGTTTCATAAATAACATGATAAATGAAGAACTATGGGTAAGAAATCCCAGAATATTAAGATGAATAATATAAATATATTTATTACAATTTTTCAAAAATATTCATGTGTGTAAGTTTAAAAACTCTTTTCTCATGTTTTTCTTCTTTAATTTTCAGTTAAACGCAAAATGGTCATCTTTACCTCTGTAACCAGTACATCAAATTAACTTGGATGAATAATGAAAGGATCTGAGAATGTTGCCCTACAATATGGCAGCTAATGAGAATAAATCCTAGGCAAAATATATCATGGGAAAAGGGTCTATAAACAGATTCTGAAGGTTAATAAAAGTTAAGTTAGTTGTATCACAACTGGAACTGAATTTTGTAACTTTTTAATGAAAAAAAAACACTAGCAATAAAATTTCAGCTGTATAAATGTAAAAAGAAGTACATGAACAATTTTAATTTTATGTGAAACATTCGTATTACGAAAATCTTTTTTTTTTTCAGATGAGACATTCAGTTGAGCTGCACTTTTTTCATACAAAACACAGAGAGTTTTCACAGAGAGTCTGTCCATGATATGGTGAGTATATTTGTTTTCTATTTGTTCATTATTTGTTTTATCCTTGATTTTTTTTATATTGTAACTCTAGATATTTGATATAAATGTGTATATATTTATTTCATAAATCTCATTAATCATTACATTTACTTATTAAAAAAGGGTAAGGGTAGAACGAACAAAATCAAGAAGAAGCAGCAATACTAACAGGCATACAGTAATGTATTAAGATGTATCATTTTCAAATTCATTAGTTTAAAACATTTTTTTTAGATGAGACATTCACTTTGTTCCTTTGAGCTTCTTTGTCTTCATACAAACCAGAGATGGTTTTCCCATGCGGAGTCTGTCCATGAAGAATAGAGTGAGTATAATAGCCATTGATTTGTTTTATTCAATTTTTTTTTCATTGAATTCTTCCCCGTGGGGATCCGGGTTAGTATAGGTCCTCAGTAACCCCTTGCTTGTCGTAAAAGGCGACTAAATGGGGCGGTCCTTCGGATGAGACCGTATAAAACGAGGCCCCGTGTCACAGCAGGTGTGGCACGATAAAGATCCCTCCCTGCTCAAAGGCCGTAAGTGCCGAGCATAGGCCTAAATTTTCAGCCCTTCACCGGCAATGTGACGTCTCCATATCAGTGAAATATTCTGGAGAGGGACGTTAAACAATCAATCAATCAATCAATCAATCATTGAATTCTTATTACATTACAAATTTCTAGCATTTCTATTTCAAACATCTTTCATTTTTTAATCATAAGATTTACTACGAAAGGGCGAAGAAAATTGAATGTACAGAAGTTAGAGGAAAACAATACTGTCAGACATATTGTATGTATTAATCAAAAAGTGTTATTTTTCAAAACTAATATGTATAAATGGTTTTTTGTCTTGCAAAATGAATTTTCGTATCAAAAAGTGATTAAAGGGAGACTATATACATATATATATGTATATATATATATATATATATATATATATATATATATATATATATATATATATATATATATATATATATATATATATATATATATAATAAAATCCAAATTCAAATGATAAACTCAAACTTTTATCTAAAGCGCCTTGGAACAACAAACAGCAAAACAAAATGAGCAACAACATTTCTAATAACAGAAATATGAACCAGCAATATGAAGGGAGTAATTCTTTTTTAGGGAAGGGCCACTTTCGCAAACATCGCATGAAAAAATTCCTCTTCCAATACCTGTAGAGAAAACATCTAAAGTCGACCCCAAAATTATAAATCTATCTCAAAGGAATTTTTCTACGGATGAAATAGAACTACTCAAAAGGGGCCTAAAATTTACTCCTACGCCTAAAAAAGACGACGTAGATGTAATCAAAGACACAGAAGAATTTTGTCGGAAGCTAAGACTCCGGGAATTCTTCCAGAATTCGGATTACAATGACGAATCCTTAGTTCGAAACAAAAGTAATTTTAAACCAAAATCAAACAGGGACAAACACTTGGACGATTACATTAATTGTTTGAAAAAATCTGCATACAACAATCACAGCGATATCCGTGTGCGAGATAACATCTCAAAAATTGAGAGAACAGCACTGAAAAATATTACTGGTGACGATACTATTATCATAAAAGAGGCTGACAAAGGAGGAACTATTATTATTATGGACAAAGAACACTACAAAGATATGGTCCTAGAACAACTAGATGATATAAACTTTTACAAGGAACTACCTTCGAATGAAGACAAGAAGACGATGTCTACAATGAAAAAATATACTTCAAAATTTTCCGATAATTTAACCAAAAAGGAGATAGATTTTCTTCTCAATTTTGAAGTAAAAACTAGTAACTTTTACGGATTACCGAAAATTCATAAATCTAAACAAATTCAAAACGGAATACAGGAAATGAGTGAACCTTATATTAAATTGCCACGTCCAACAGACTTAAAACTACGCCCTATTGTAGCTGGTCCTTCTTGTCCAACACAGAGACTTAGCAATTTGCTAGATATTATACTAAAACCTTTCTGCAAATTAGTACCCAGTTTTATTCGGGACGACATGGATTTTCTCAACCATATTCCAGAAAGTGTTGAAGAAAATACGAAATTAGTGAGTTTTGATGTTACTAGTTTATATACAAATATTCCCCACAATTTAGGACTAGAAGCCATCTCCTTTTGGATTGACAAGCACCCAGATGTAATCCAGCCGAGATTTTCAAAAGAATTTATCCTCGAAGGACTTAAAATAGTTTTGCAAAATAGTCATTTCTTTTTTGATGACAAGTACTATCTACAAACAAAAGGGACAGCAATGGGGACGAAAGTCGCCCCTACCTACGCAACTCTCGTTCTAGGTTTTCTGGAGGAAAAACTTTTTTCGGAATGCAAAACATTTTTTGGAGAGGATTTTGGTACATACATTGAAAGAAACTGGAAACGTTATTTAGATGACTGTTTTATTTTTTGGACAAAATCTCTACAAGATCTACAACAGTTTAACAGCATTCTAAATCGGCTCCATGAAAGTATGCATTTTACAATGGAAATCAGTGAAAACAAATTGCCATTTTTAAACATTCTTATTATAAAAGAGGGAAGAAAAATCATAACGGATCTCTATTACAAGAGCACAGACTCCCATCAATATTTGATTTTCAACTCATGCCATCCCTCCCATACTAAACGAAACATCCCATTCAATATGGCCAGGCGAATTTGTACTATTGTTATTGATGAGGATCGCAGAAATACAAGACTGTGTGAACTAAGAATTTTTCTTTCTAGACAAAAATATCCATCAAAATTAATTGAGGCTGCTATACAAAAGGCAAAGGAAATACCCATTAACGAATTACGTACTATTAGACATCACGAAGAGGAGAACAACGAAAAGATCCCTTTTGTTCTAACCCACAACCCAAGAAATCACAACATCTTTAAAACTGCCAAACAATTTTTCCCTATTATTCAACAATCAGAAACATTAAGGGACCTTATTAAACCACAGGATATACTACACAGCAGGCGTCAACCTCCCAATTTGAAAAAGATTCTTACCACTGCCAAATTTACATCGAACCCCGAGAAACCGATGGTTTCTAAGTGCGAGGATCCACGATGCGGAACCTGTCAAGTTTTAAAAACCGGACAAACCATTATTTTTAAAAATGGAATGAAGTTTGACGTTAAATCTTCTATGACGTGTAAATCTAAAAACCTTATATACTGTATGACGTGTCCTACATGTGAGGAAAATTATATAGGACAAACCGGAACCAAATTAGCCGACCGTGTTCGCGTGCACAAACAACAGATTAAGGATCCGACCATACGAAACACGCCATGTAGTGAACACTTTGATTCTTGTGGCAAAGGACATTTTTATATATTTCCTTTTTACAAAATAAACGAGGAAAATGAACAATTACGGAAAGCCAAAGAACAATATTTTATAAATCTGTTTAAACCAAAATTGAACTGTTAAAAGGAATTTATATCAAATTATTTTATTATGTACATTTTATATAAAATGTCTCCATTATTGTACATTTATAATAGGCGCTTAACTTTGATCAGATGAACAGTAAAACTTTATCTGTGCGCTTCATTTAACTGTGATTACTATTACGTCACAGTCATTATGTTTAACGTTGCCTACATAACGTCACGAGAATGACGTCATAATGTAACTTGTTTACAATTTCAAATCTACTGATGAGCCCGCATGGGGCGAAAGCGCTTTAGATAAAAGTTTGAGTTTATCATTTGAATTTGGATTTTATTTTATCCCTATACCAAGGAAAAATAATTTTTTGAATATATATATATATATACATACATAGTTTCATTTACTCAAACCTCTATAAGTTAGTCAGGAATATCACAAAGTTCTACTAGTTTATAAATTAAAATCAAATGTCCATCTAATCATGGGCAGCATGTTTAATTATTCACAAAACTTCTTTGATAACTATTTCTGTAATCAATCTAAATGAATTCAAGAATGATACAATGATAAGAAATCCAATAATATTAAAAAAAAATAAATATAATTTTTAAAAATCATATCTATGTATAAAAGTTTGATAACTCTTTTCTAATCTGTTTCTTCACTTTAGATTTTTTTTATTGAAACTCAAAGCAATGAATACCAGCATCAAGTGTGATGGAAAACTTTGCAATAAAGGAAACTTCCATATAAAATGACGGAAAGTATAAATAAAAAATATTATAAAATTACATTTTTTTCCCAGATGAGACATTCACTTTGTTCCTTTGAGCTTCTTTGTCTTCATACAAACCAGAGATGGTTTTCCCATCCAGAGTCTGTCCATGAAGAATAGAGTGAGTATAATAGCCATTGATTTGTTTTATTCAATTTTTTTTTTCATTGATTTTTTTTTATATTATAAATTTCTAGCATTTCTATTTCAAAAATCTTTCATTTTTTTATTCATAAGATTTACTACGAAAGGGCGAAGAAAATTGAATGTACAGAAGTTAGAGGAAAACAATACTGTCAGACATATTGTATGTATTAATTAAAAATTGTTATTTTTCAAAACTAATAAGCATAAACGATTTTTTGTCTTGCAAAATGAATTTTCGTATCAAAAAGTGGTTAAAGGGAGATAATATATATATTTCGTTTCATTTGCTCAAACCACTATTAAATAGGAATATCACAAAGATCTACTAGTTTATAAATTAAAATCAAATGTCCATCTAATCATGGTCATCATGTTTAATTATTCACAAAACTTTTTTGATAACTATTTATTTTTCTAATCAATCTAAATAAATTCATGAATAAATCAATGATAAGAAATCCAAAAACATTAAAATAAAAAATATGATATTTAAAAATCATATTTATGTGTATAAGTTTGATAACTCTTTTCTAATTTTTATTCTTCATCTTTGTTGTTTTTTTAGTGAAACTCAAAGCAAAGAATACCAGCATCAAGTGTGATGGAAAACTTTGCAATAAAGGAAATTTCCATATAAAATGCTGAAAAGTAATAACATCCATTTATTACATCCATTTATCATGTTCTTCTGGCATTTTTTAAAGAGTTTATGTGAAGAGAACATGTGAGAGTTTGCTTTTTATCTTGTTGCATTGTGAAGTACTAATATGAATTTATTTTGAGATATATGCATATCAAAAAACAAACGATTTTATCTTAAGGTTAATTTGATTAACAATTGAAATTAAACAGACAATAGGGGAAATATCATACTAAAGAAAAACTCTTACTTTTGTAATTATACTGTATGTAGCTTATATACAACGGGATATATTTGCAACAAAACGAATGGAGAAAATAAATAAATATATCTTGTTTTCATTTTCAAGACATTTTAAATTTATTCAAAAATTCCTCTTGTAGAATCGGGTCTAGGAAAAAGCATTTGAGGTCCTCGCTTTTGTTAAGCTGTTATTTTTTTTAAAAATAAGTTCTTAAGGGATACCGACCCTCTGATAAGACAGATAATTTTCAAAGTACAAAATATGAATACTACTCACAGTTTTCTAAATCAAAGTTTCCTAATTGAGACCTCTGAGGAGTCAACTGCATGAAATCTAACAAACGATGGAAACATTACTTTCTATTTCTTTTGCCAATTTCTTTGTAATTGTTTAATTATATTTTACAATAGAACATTTAAATCCAAAAAAACCCTTATAAAATGAATAAGTTGTATCTTCTTAATGACCATTTTAAAATTTGTTTAATGTTTCAAGTACTTAATACAGCATTTTTGTTTGTATGACATTGTTACACATGAAGAAATATTTAAAAGAAATATAACTCCTCCTCAAAGATGTTTTTTTTTTCTTACAATCATATACAACATTGTGATTTTCTGACTTCGGAAGCATCGCTTCATGATGTTTTCTAACATGATTTTAATAGGTATGATACTAATTATCATTTTCATATGCACCTCATATTTTATTGATTGTATATTGTTTAACGTCCCTCTTGAGAATTTTTCACTCATATGGAGACGTCACCGATGCCGGTGAAGTGCTTCAAATTTAGACCTATACTCGGCACTCAGGGCCATGGAGCAGTGAGGGTTCTTTATCGTGCCAACGCCTACCGTGACACGGGACCTACGTTTTTAAGGTCATATCCGAAAGACCCGTGACTTTCACTTCTAGTGCCGAGCGCTTGGCGAAGGAACAGTCACTACCTATGTTTACGTCTTAGGTATGACGCGGCGCCGCGATCGAGAATCGAACCCGGGCCTCCCGATCACGAAGCGAACGCTCTATCACTAGGCTACCGTGACCGGTACCTCATATTTTAAATTTAAATTTTAAATTTAATGTTGTGATAATAAATCGTTACTCTTTCTATTCTCTGTTTTCAGTATTACGAATTCTAATTTTTTTTACAGGGAAATTTATAGCAGAGGGTTCGGGACCCCTTAAAACTATTGAAAAATAATGTTTTGATAAGGATTTTCATATTTTTTTTAACATAGTGTACCTGCCAGATTTCTCCTTTAATAACGTTACTCTATATAACAGTAAAAACAAATGAAGAACAGGTTGTATAAGCATACATTAGTAATAAATAGTATTCGTAAAAGATAAACATTAAATGAATGAAAGTAACAATTGTTTATTAATAAAGAGTCTCTTTGTATCTAAATTTCGGAAGGAACAGCAAGTGTTTTCTTCTCCTCATTCAGAAGTTTTTGAATAAAGTCTGTTTCGTAAAAATAAAAATATCATTAACTTAAAATGGGAATTTTAAAAGATAAGTATGAAATGTAGAATTTTAATTTATTTGTCTTTAATTTTACTGATCATCTTTCTTTATATTAATTGCTTACTAAATATGTACACTGGTGTAATTAAGAAAATATTTATTTCATTTTTAGTTATGATATTCAATACATTTATTAATATTTTCTGTATGTTACAACAATATGAATACATACATGATTAATGTTTTTATTAGTATGGCCAATTTTATGGAATGTGCAAGTAAATGTGCGAAGATTTATTGAACAACTTAATGAATATATATTTTAATAAAATATACATTATGCACAATATGTAGAAAATAGAACATTGAGTTTTTCTTGTTTAGAATAGTCACTAATTCAGAACGTTAAACATCCTTACTGTTTCTAAAAATAAGGTATAATATAGATAAAAAATTTAAAATGAATATAAGGAATGAGGATTTCTTATGAAGAAAACCTGGTTAAAATTCCAAATGAATTTCTTTTACAAGGCCAGTATGAGACCAAATACCATTAAACACACAAATCCAACCATAACAAACAATCTCATCATTAGTTTTCTGTATCTAAATTTCGGAAGGAACAGCAAGTGTTTTCTTCTCCTCATTCAGAAGTTTTTGAATAAAGTCTGTTTCGTAAAAATAAAAATATCATTAACTTAGAATGGGAATTTTAAAAGATAAGTATGAAATGTAGAATATTAATTAATTTGTCTTTAATTTTACTGATCATCTTTCTTTATATTAATTGCTCACTAAATATGTACACTGGTGTAATTAAGAAAATATTTATTTCATTTTTAGTTATGATATTCAATACATTTATTAATATTTTCTATATGTTACAAAAATATGAATACATACATGATTAATGTTTTTATTAGTATGGCCAGTTTTATGGAATGTGCAAGTAAATGTGCGAAGATTTATTGAACAACTTAATGAATATATATTTTAATAAAATATACATTATGCACAATATGTAGAAAATAGAACATTGAGTTTTTCTTGTTTAGAATAGTCACTAATTCAGAACGTTAAACATCCTTACTGTTTCTAAAAATAAGGTATAATATAGATAAAAAAATTAAAATAAATATAAGGAATGAGGATTTCTTATGAAGAAAACCTGGTTAAAATTCCAAGTGAATTTCTTTTACAAGGCCAGTATGAGACCAAATACCATTAAACACACAAATCCAACCATAACAAACAATCCCATCATTAGTTTTCTGTTCTTTGCTTCCAAGGCCTTCATGCCATTGTGCACTGACGACAGGTTGCTCTGTAAGACATTGTTACGGCTCTGCATCAGCTGAAGTTCTCTCTTCAAGACATTGTTTATAGACTTTTGCTGTTGTAACTTGCTTTTGCATTCCTCCATTGCAAGAAGAAGTTGACCTGAATAAAAGAAGGCAGATATATAAAGTGCATTCTAGCATTCTGAGCGTTTGAATTTAAATAACCATGAATAAAATCATTTGGGCTTTTTCTGAGATCATAAACATATAAGTATGAAACTGTTCTTTAGGGCAACAGACAAGAGATTATACTATCATGTTTATCTATGTATCTTCCGTTATACTGAAAACACGAGTATAATGCGTGTCGTGTTCAGCAGTTTATTTTGTATATGATCTGAGTGAAATTATTTACTAAAGATCCCGTAATACAACTTCTTCAAAATAATAGACAAATTAGAACGGTTTTATAACTTAATCATAAAATTTGTAGAAAACTGCGAAAAAGAATTAAAACAATGAATTCTAGGATGTCAAAAATGTCTAAGGAATCAATTAATTAGTTGTTTCCTAAGTACACATTCTTATAAATCTCCTCTTCCTCTAATTAATACACCCATGCAATTTTACGTGATGACGTAAGAAGTAAGTAAAAATTAATGCAAGCAAACTTAAAGTGGGTAATAATATTGCAGAAACTTTTTTTCTAAGAAATACTTAGAAAAGTGTATGAGAACGATTTTTGACAAATCTTACGAACAAAAAAGCAAACATTGGGAATAATTTTAACATTTTATGTACCTGGAGTTTTACGGGAGGAGTCACAAACTTCATTACCTTCAAGAACTGGTAACAAACAGCCGAGTTCTTGTACTGTAGGACGACGTCCTGCGAAATATTGAAGGCATACATAAACCAAAGACTAGAAGTCTGTAAAGCTATGTTCTAACATATAATCAACATTTTATTATGTAGGCTGTTTAGTTTTTGATATTTTAAAAGGGGGCAATCAAATTCTCTACACCTACATATATAACTTAATTTTTATTACATAAAAGCATTTATTGAAGAAAATCGTTAAATAAGCATAAAAATTATATTTTTTCCTAAAACTTCTTTTTATAAAACATTTCAGTTACCCACCTATTTCCTTAATAATATGTTTGTACATGAGTCTAACATCAGTCTGAGGATAATGCTTAAAAACGTTCATGTAATGCGAAACATCTTCTTCATGGATATCATCCCATCCTACAAAACGTATCACAACAGAAGTTATCTATAATTACTTATATTATTATTATTATTATATTTATGGGGAAAATCTAATTTGAATAATAAAATTGCAGTTATATTTAAAAACAAAAGTCCTTGACGGAACTGTAGCTCTTCTGATTTGTAGGTATAACAACGGAAGAGAAGAAGATAGAAGTAGAATTTTAACCTTAACCTACGACAAAAACAACGAGCATTCTGAGAGTATTGCATTAGCAATATTAGTCCCCTATCGGTAAGTGTGATCCTGGTTTCCAATAAAATTTTTAAAAGACCCTCAATTCATTGAAGCGGAACAGAATTCAAACTTGATCTGTAATTCACAAACTTAAAATCAGCTCAATATCTTTAAGCTTTTTGTAAAAAGTGCGTAAAACAAAAAAAGTTAAAACGGCCGTATTTGTCCAACATTAAAGACACAAAATAATTTAATATTATTCTATGACTTGAGATAGATTCAAAGATGGACAGACAAACAGTCAGACAGAGGGACAGACAGACGGACGCAGAGGAAACATGTAGTTCCCTCCCAGTTTCATCGGTAGGGGAATAATAAATAAAAGAACGTTTTAGTCTCTTTTTGAGGCAAAAATTTAATATAAATATTATATTTATTTAAAGTATTCACCGTGACACCGTGGGTTTGAAAGCAATATATATGGAGGATATAAAGATACAAACGAACAGTAAAATAGGAGCAGAGCAAACACGGACCTCCAAAACATCAGAAGTTGGATTAGGTGTCATGAAAGAGTAATCATCCCCTGCCAACCGGTTACTCCTGCCGTGTGCTCCTTGTCAATATCGGGTAATAACGGAAAAATCCGTCGTCCATTCAGTTATAAAAATGGACTAGAACAATTAGTATGAAAAATGACAGTCAGCATTTGACTCAATGATAAATTGTATGTATTTGCTGACAAGGTCATTGTATCGGCTATAGAACTTAAAAAATGATAACTTTTAACGAGACTGCTGATATTCTTGTTTCATCAACTTTTTTGTCAATAATTGACCTCGTTTTAGAAATTGTTCCTACATAGAGCATGCCCTTGCGTATCGAATCAACAAATAGACAAACTCCGTATGCAGGTGACGAAGGTACATTGCTGCATAAGGAAGGGAAATTGACGATAGGAAAGTTCAAGTCACCACGTTTATCAAAGAGTTTGGTTGTTAAATTACTATTAACGCCTTTTTCAAGTAAAATATTCAAGTATGAAACAGATGTGTCAGACTCTTTGGTATCTTTTATCTCAAGCTTACCAGGATATATCGCATCGACATAGGAATGGAAATTACCCTTTGTTAAATGACAATACGTCGTCGATATATCTAAATGTGGAGTTGAAGGCCACAGTAGGTGTTTTTTTTTTCTTTTCACGCATAAAATTTTGCATAAATTCTGCTTCATATGAATACAAAAATAGGTCTGCTAATAACAGCGCAATTGGTACCCATAGGATTTCCAATAGATTGTTGGAAGACCTGGTCTCCAAAAACCACAAAGATATTGTCAATCAGAAACTGAAGCATCTTTTTATGTCAACTTCAGAGTACTTGTGTGTGCAATCAGAATGCGTTTTAATATTATTTAATATTAGAATTATTGTTTGTTGTTTTACGTCCCTCTCGAGAATTTTTCATTATGGAGACACCACAATTTCCCGGCGGAGGGCTGCAAATTTATACCTTCACTTGGCTCTCAGGCCCATTTAGAGTGAGGGATCTTTTTTGTTCTAATACCTACTTCGATCTGAGACCTGTGTTTATTCGGTCTCATTCAAAGGATAGGTCTCCATGGCCTTAAGTGGGATTCGAATCAGCGACGCTTAAGGATCAACTACGTACTCCGCGACTCTACAGCAGACAATAGATTTGATTAATGTCATGTGCTTTCAGCTAGTATGTGAAAATATAGATACCCCTAAATGGAGAAAGCTCTAAAGTCCGGTGTTTTGAAATCTTGGAAAGATTTTTTCCCCACCATTTCAACCGGTTCTCTAAATAACCTTTCTTGACTCAAGACGGAAGTGACTAGTCAACAGAGGATGCTTATTCCTCCTAGGGCAAATGCTCCCACCTGCGGAATTTCCAGGGTCTGTGTTTTATTCCCTCTTTTTACTGTTTATGGATTTTTTTTAATCGCTGTACGTTCGTTAACTTCACCTTCTATATTGATTGATATTACTGTAATATAGTACGCATGTTCATGATTTTATTAGTTTTAACTGACCTGCCAGACCATGTATGAATGTGGAGAGTTCAGGTTCTGTCCATAATAGTGTTCCAGTGCTGTCATGATTTATGTCCCATGGTGGTGGATGAGGGAATTCATCGATGTGTTTGTCCAAGTCATACACATGCTGTGCATCAACTGGACGCGATCCTTTAAGATACAAGTTTAACTTTTAATTTAAGGAATAACTGTCTTATTTTTCGATTTTATGATGTGATCAATCGATTGGCTTGCGTGATAATTTTTTAAACGCCGAATTCGTTTATGCATAAAATTATCACGCAAGCCAATCGATTGATCATCTTCATGAAATTGAAAAATAAGACAGTTATTCCTTATATTTACATGCTATAGACTCCGCCAATCCACGAGCTACAAGCACCGCTTCTTGTCTCTATTTTTCCCGCCCTGCACGTGATTTTGTTTAACCGCGCCTTTCGATGAACCAGTGCATTGATGAGGAAATAAAGTTCATTGTAATTTTATCTCGGACGAAGACGTTAGAAATGTAAAAATAAAGTAATATTTTTTTCTCCCTTTTTTTCTCTGTGATAACTTTTTAAAAGTTAGGTGAGTGATTTCTTGATACTCCTACGGGAATGTAAATTTTGCCAAGCAAAAGGTCAGGAGCTAAGGTGGTCTCATCATCTTCGCTAGCCTAGGGTGTCTGATATGATACTTTCTTTAAAAACCCTTGACATACGATGTTAAAAAAATCGTTAATTTTTTCTCAAGTTGTGATTGGGGTCGATCGACACCGCTCGACCAATCAGCATTTGTTTTTCTCAATGTCGATATCTGCGTTCGGGATATACATGTACATGTATCTTGATTTTTTAATATCTGGAATGAAAAACGCAAGTAAACAACGATCCGTTATCACTCTATGAATAGCTTAATATAGTGTCATCCAATATCTTCAAAATATGTGATTAATAGTCTATATTAAAGCTGTGAATGATACGCTTTTTTCTGTCGATGACGCAATCTGTGCACACCGTAAAAAAGTCCTTTTTATTTTGACTGCACTGTATACCAAGGGTTCATGAGGAGAGTGGCGTATCTGAAAACCTTGACTATCGAAGACGAGGCCTCATACGTATGTAAATCTCGTGCGGCTATCTTGGTGGCTGACGTCAGTGGGCGGCGACTATTGAAACTGACATGGGAGGCCCCATGTAATTCAAATCTTTTAAACAACATTTTTGAAATACACAATTTTATTTTACAATGAAATGGAAATATAAGGAATCACTGTTTAGTTTGTAGGGGTTGCCAGGAACACCAACGATTTGCCCTTTATTATGGTTATGCATAATTTTCCCCAACGTTTCCAATCATCGTTGATGCCCTGACATACCCAAAAAACAAACTAGATATTGACTCCTTAATTCACTTATTTCAAAAAATTAAATAGGTAGGTACATATTCTTTTCGTATTATGATTCTAGAAATCGTTATTAATTAAGATAAGATTATTTGTATAGACATATTTACTACTCAATTAAAATGTTCGGTTATTAAATTTCCATTCTATTAATTTTATTCATTCTATATTAGTATTTGGAATTTAGTTTTTTGGATATTTAAATTCATTTTGGATTGTCTGTTTCTTTTGATCCTAAATATCATAATACTGTTTAGAACTTTAAAACATTTAAGATATTAAAATCTTGTTTAAAAGGGAGTAGTCGAGAATATACTTCGGCATTTCTGTTTTGGCAACCTCAGCTCCCTCTCTCTCTTTGGCCATTACATTGATACTCGTTCTGGAGTTTAAATGTTATCTATGAGTAATGTGCAATAAATGAGGTACATGGATATCTCTTTTTTATTGTAAAACAAATACAAATAGCTGATGTGTTTGAAATGTATATAGAAAAAGAGTAAAAAACAATTGTGTATTTAAATAATACCTGTTTTATGAATGATTATTTCTTTAAGGTTTTGGTATAATGTAGCCGAACCTTCTCCATCATCAGTAGGATGTTCATGGATCTGAACTGTAAAAGTTCCAGTTGTCAGTTTAATCTCAAAATATTTCCATCTACTGAATATTTTTCCTTTATTTTTTTTAAAGACCATTGCCATTAATAATCAGTGCATAAAGGACATTGAGCAAGCCATCTGTATAGATTTCTTGAACCTTGGCTTTTCCATCAGTTATGCATATAATGACATATTCATCTATAATACAGTATTTGATATATTTGAAATTATACTTTTATTTTTTTTTTCATACAGATGTAATATAATCAATAAAATGCTTCCTTTGCTTATTTAATAATATGGAAATTAACGTAACAGCTATTGCAGAAAAAAAATTGCATAAAAGGCCGGGCTTTTGTTTTTATCTCAACAACTGCGTCGTTAATTCCCGTACTAACAATCCAAGAAAGCATTTTATTATTGAAAGGAATTTGTAAAACCACATAATCAGTTAGATCATCGCTAATGAAAGAAATTAAGGATATCCGATCCTCAACCATAACTCCAAAAATGAATATTTAATTTGAAATGCATCAAAATGAAGCTTGAAAATAATTTTTACATGCAACAATTTTCATTTTATTCATCTTTATAAGATTCAAGTTTTTTTCGGAAGTCTTAGAAAAGGTCTTATAAAAGTTGACATTTGCACTCTACAAAAGGAAAAAAAAATAATACATTTTTAGAGAAATGAGATTTTCTTGAATCCAACCTTAGTTACCAATGCTTATTAGCATGATATGTGACCGGTCGGCAGGGGATGCTCATTCCCCCATGGCACCTGATCCCACTTCTGATGTTTCGGGGGTCCGTGTTTGCTCTGCTCTTATTTTGTATTGTTTTATGGACTTTGAGACTGAATACTGTTCGTTATCTCCATATCCTTCTATATGAAATAAGATGTGATTTGTGGTGTCTTACAATGATAGCAAAAGCCTTTTACACTATGTATTATAGAATACATGACAGAAATAGAAGAAAAAAAAAAAACCAATAAGTATAAAAATCATGACAATTTCTCTAAATGCCTGGATAACTATCATTTTTAACCTAAAATATATTTGTTGATCAATTTGCAATTAGAAAATTCATTGCTGATATTCCAATTCGCTTTTTCTGCAAAAATATTGGAGATTTGACAATTTTCCCTATATAATATCATTAACTTTAATCTTTAACTTTAAAGAAATATTGTGGGTAAATTTACATAACTTAGTGGATTTAGATATACTTTTATGAGTATTTTTGATCATTTAACTGCTAATTTTATAAACTTGAGGATTGGACTAGCTTAAAAAGATTGTATTTTTTCTTTCCTCCTCACAATTGTACAACTTCAAATAGAAATGGTAAACTAAGTTTGGAGTCTAGCAGGGACTAAATTTTTGGCGGAAATATGGCGTATGAAAATATCTTCTTTTCTGCTTCTCAAAATAACTATACAACAATGAATTTCGCTAAAAAAATTTAAACAGTCGAAGACTTGATGAAATTTTCAAATGTAAATGAAATTAATAATAAGGGATTCAAAATGTTTTTTGCAAATATAGACATAATATAGGCATTGAAAATTGGAGCTTGCCTTTTTTTTAATGGTTTAGCCGACCACTCTCAATAACCCCCCCCCCCAACTACCCACTTTCAATTTGCTTCCAACACCTCCGTAATATAGCCAAATCATGAAGAAATGAAATGAATTATATTCGCGTTCTGAAGGACATTGTAAACCCCTCCCCTAGAAAAGGGATTTTTAAAATCGGACAATTTTTTTCTTGTCATTTTCATTCTCACCTAGGTTGATGTTAAGTCTTTTCTGTAGATAGTTATCACATTTATTTTACAAAACAACAACAGCAGCAGCAGTAACAACAAACTAAATAAAAAAAGCAATCTTATACATAGGCTAGTCACGTGACCGTTACGATACGATACCATCGAAATTTTCTTTATTGCAAAGTTTTCCATCACACTTGATGCTGGTATTCTTTGCTTTGAGTTTCACTAAAAAAAAATCAAAGATGAAGAAAAAATAAGAAAAGAGTGTTCAAACTGACACTCATAAATATGAATTTTAAATATTTTATGTATTTATTTTAATATTCTTGGATTTTTTTTTCTAGAGTTTTTCTATTTAGCATGTAATTTATGATATGATGTACCTTTTCTTTCCATTAATTTGTTCATGAATTCATTTAGATTGATTAGATAATTAAATAGTTATCAAAAAAGGTTTGTGAATTATGTAAAAATGTACATAATTATATACATTTTAAACATGTTGACCCTAATTAGATGGTCATCTGATTTTAATAGAATAAACTAGTAGATCTTCGTGATATTATACTACTTAATAGTAGTTTAAGTAAACGTAAACGAATTATATATATTATCTCCCTTTAACTACTTTTGATACGAAAATTTATTTTGCAAGAAAAAAAATCTTTTATACTTTTTAGTTTAAAAAACATTTTTTAATTAATAAATACCATATATCTGACAGTACTGGTTTCCTCTAACTTCTGTACATTCAGTTTTCTTCGCCCTTTTATAGTAAATCTTATGAATTAAGAAAAAAATGAAAGATTTTTTAAATAAATGCTAGACAGATACTACTACCTAAATGTATTTCAAATATTCAGAGTTTTTATTATATAAAAAGAATTCAATGAAAAAAAGAAATATCAAATTAGACTAACCAATTACTATTATACTCACTATATTCATCATGTACAGATGATGAGAAAAGTCTCTCTGTTTTATATGAAGAAAAAGAAGCTCAAAGGAAAGTATAAATGTTTCATCTGAAAAAAAAATGTATTTTTTCTATTTTCGCAATACAGTGTACAAATGTTAGGCTTAAAATGAAAGTGACACATGCATTTTTAAAAATATTTTGTAGAGATTATTCTGGTTATTACCTATCTAGAGCTCTTCATTTATCAAGATTTTTTAAATAAATGCTAGACAGATACTTGTTCCCAAATGTCTTTCAAATATCTAGAGTTTCATAATATAAAAAGAATTCAATGAGAAAAAAACAAATAAAACAAACCAATGACTATTATACTCACTATATTCATCATGGACAGACTCCTGATGGGAAAACCCTCCCTGTTTTGTATGAAGAAAAAGAAGTTCAAAGGAAAGTGTGAATGTTTCATCTAAAAAAAGTATTTTTTTAGTTTTTTAGTTTTCGCAATACAAATGTACAAATGTTAAGCAGAAAATGAAAATGGCACATGCTTTTTTTTTAGTTTATAAACTAGCAGATTCTCCTGATATTTCCGAAGATTTTATAGTGTTTTCAGTAAAACGTTTAAAAAATGTATATTATCTCCCTTTAACCATGAATATTTTGTTGATGCATTTTGCAAGACAAAAATGTTTTAAACTAGTGAGTTTGAAAATAATACTTTTGAATACATACTGAATGCCTGATAGTACTGTCTTCCTCTACCTTTTGTGCATTCTATCCCCACACCTTTTTTAAAGTTAATCTCATGATTAAAAAATGAGACAAGACAAGATTTATGAAATGAAAATACACATGTATATCAATTATGTAGAGTTTTATAATATTAAAAGAATTCATTGATAAAGCAAATATAAAACAGAGACAAACCAGAGACTATTATACTCACTATATTCCTCGTGGACAGACTATTTACAGGAAACCTCTCTCTGTGTTTATGAAGAAAGTGAAGTTCAAAAACTCATCTAAAAAATGCTATTTTTTTCGTAATACAAATGTAACAACTAAAATGAAAATGGCACATGCACTTCTTTTTTACATTTACTTATTCTGGGATTTCTTATCTAGAGCTCTTCACTTATCATGTTTTATTATACAAAGTATCTTCTGTTTAATCAGTTCATTCATGAACATAAATTCATTTACATCTTTTTTTAACCTTTATTTTGATATATTCATTGGTAGATACATGTAGTTAAGTAATAAATAAAGAAGAATTTAAATTATGTAGAAATTTATATGCAAACAATGACAAGATAATTTTTTGAGTTTATAAACTTATAGATTCTCGAGATATTTTTAGTGTTTCAGTAAAACGTTAAAAAATGTATATCATCTCCCTTTAACCACACATTTTGTTTATGCTTTTTGCAAGACAAAAATGTTTTAAACTGATGAGTTTGAAAATAGTACATTCTAATACATACTGTAAACCTGACAGTATTGGTTTTTTGTATATTCTGCCCCACCCACCCCCCTTTAAAAAAAGTAAATGATTAAAAAAAAATTAAGTAAGACAAGCTTAAGGTTTTTTAATTAAAATTACACAAATAAAAACAAATATATCAAATATCTTAAGTTATATAATATAGAAAGAATTCAATGGAAAAACAGATATTGAACAAAAACAAAACAGAGACTATTGTACCCACTATATTCATCATGGGAAGACTCTTCATAGGATAAGCCCTCTCTGTTTTGTATGAAGCTCAAAGGAAAGTGTGTATGTCTTATCTGTAATTTTTTTTTACTATTCGTAATACAAATGTTCCACATGAAATAAAAATTATATTTGTACTTTGTTTTAGATTTGTATAGCTAAAATTTTTATTGCTAGTTTTTCCATTTAAATGTTGCAAGATTCAATACCAGTTGTGAAACAATTAATTTAACTTTCAGAATTTGTATAATCGGATGCAAAAAGCACAAAAAATGTCTATAATTTTACATATATCAGTTTAAAGAACAGAGATTTCACACGAAAATGTCATGGGATTCCGATATCCACAACTTCTCTTTTACCATTGAATGAAATTTAATGAGATTTACACGAAACCTCTGTTACATAGTGCCATTATTTACTTCTTACTTTACTTTTTGATCGGACTCTAATTTCGGGTTTCCCAGAGCAAAACATTGACTTTTCGATTATAACTGTATGGGAGGCAGGGTATCATTTAGTGAGCTCAGTACTCAGAATACTTCTAGTTTTAGGTTAGTTTTTTTAAAAATAACTTTAAAAAATTATCGCCAAAAGATGATAGAAGTCAAATTTTGCGTCTGATAGTTTTTGAATTGATAATACAACTATTTGTCACCAAAGGATTTTTGTGGGTGGGAGTGGGGTTGGGAATATCTATCCAAACAGAGGAATGTTACGCTTAAAGTATTAAAGTAAAGCAGGAGGTAATCTATGACAACTATTGCTTCTAATATTTCTCTTTCTATACCCATTTCACATATATACGCATTTACCAGGGGGTAAGCTTTTTTAAGGGGGTCCATGGTAACTTTTTTCTCTTGATTAAGTAATACATTTTTTAACCTTGTCAATTCCAAGGGGGTCCTGACCCCCCTCCTCTAGATTCGCGCATGCTCACAAAGTTAATATTTTCTTTATTGTACATAATTATAATTTGTAAGTTTACAATCAAGAATAAAAATAAACTAGAAGTACTGTGAGCGAGCTCACTAAATGATACCCCCCCCCCGCCTCCCATATGAATATAATGGAATTGTCCATGCTTTCTTGTGGGAAACCAAAATATGTGTCAGATCAAAAAGTAAATAAAATAGGCGGTGCACAATGGCATTATATAATAAAGATTCTGTGAATGTTTCATCAAATTTCATTCAGTGGTAAGAGAGGAGTTGTGGATAAGAGATGGGTACCCCAAAGCGTAACAGACAGACGGACGGATGAACAGACAGACGGACGGACGGACAGACACAACGATTACTATATACCCTCCCGCTTTTCAAGCAGGGGTATAAAGAGTGCAATTGGAATCGAAATACATAATCAGTAGATTAAAGCTAAGGAAATGCACTAGTGCTTCTTAAATTTTATAAATGACTTCATTTGTTTCAATTGTATCAGTCCATTTATCAAACAAATTATCGATTCATATACATGTTCCCTTGAAAAGAGAATTTGCCTTTTCGTGCATTATTATTATGATTATTTTAATGAACGTATATATCTAAATTTTTATGAGTTTTTAGACTGAAGGTAAAATATCCCTCTGCTCAAAATTTCACCATTTTTTTGAAAATTCCAAGCATTGATTTTCATCAACAACAATAGCATTAGATTTAAATATGTACAAATATGAAATATAAAACACTAGCACCGCCTGTTTAAGGGTTATGAGCACGGTTAACATTTTTACAGGTAGGACAAACTCCGGGGTCAAGGTCAAATGGTCAAGGTTGTTGATTTCTAAAGAAAGGCTTTGTCTCAAAGATTACGTATGGGAAGTATGAAAGCGCTGGCCCTCACCGTTCAAAAGTTATGGCCAAGGTTAAAGTTTGTTGAAAGAAGGTCAAACTCCAAGGTCAAGGTTAAAGGGAAAAAGTTCTTGATATCCAATGAAAGGTCTTGTCACAGGGATTAGATATGTGAAATATGAAAGCTCTAGCCCCTACTGTTCAAAACTTATGGTCAATGTTAACCCTTGAAAAAAGTAGGTCAAACTCCAAGGTCAAAGTCAAAGATCAAAGTTGTTGATATGCAATGAAAGATCTTCATACAAAGATTACATATTTGAAGTACGAAAGCCCTAGCCTTTACCATTCAAAAGTTATGACCAAGGGTAAAGTTTTTTCTCCAAGGTCTAGGTCAAAAGTAAAAATTCTTGGTTTAAAATGAAAGGTCTTTCCAAAAAGAATCGATATTTGAAATATGAAATTCCTAGTATCTACCATTCAAAAATTAGGGCCAAAGTAAAAGTTTGGAATTTTTGTGTAAAAGTGGGTCAAACTCCAAGGTCAAGGTTAAAGGGTCAAAGTTCTTGATATCGAATGAAAGGCCCTGTCACAAAAATTAAATTTATGAAGTATAAAAGCCTTAGTTCTTACCCTTAAAAAAATATGGTCAAGGTTGTATTTTTTAAAGTAGGTCAAACTCCAAGGTCAAGGCCAAAGGGTCAAGGTTCTTGGTATCCAATGAAGCGTCTTTTCACAAGAATTACATATGTGAAGTATGAAAGCCCTAGCACTTTCTGTTCAAAAGTTATAACAAAGGTTAAAGTTTATTCATAAGAACAGAAATCTTCAAGGTCAGGGTCAAAAGGTCCAGGTTGTTGGTATCCAATGAAAGATCTTTCCTCAAAAAATACATATGTCAAGTATAAATGTCCTGTATCTACTGTTTAAAATATATGGCCAAAGTAAAAGTTCAATCACCAAGGTGATAACCAAAGAAAGATCTTTTCACAAGAAATACACATGTGATATATGAATGTCACAGCTCCACTAAATAAAAAGTTATGGGCAAGGTCAAAGTGTTTGCTAACAAACAGACAAAGAGACAGCTAGACAGACGGACGGACACGACAAAAACTATATACCCCCGAAACTTCGTTTGTGCACAAAAACTGGTTCAGATTTTGGTTTAAGGTTTAAATCTAGTTTTCAAACTGGTTATAAGATTCATTCTAGTTTACATTGATACAACAAATACACAGTTTATACAAGATGGCATCTAAAAGATACATGTATTACATTTATATTAATTAATATTAACGTGGAAATGATGCTGCTGGCGAATAAAAAATCCAAAAAAAGTTTTTTTTTGAAAGAAGAGAATTAGTTTATTTGTTCCTTTTTATCTGACTAAAAATGCAGTATTTATATTTTATTGTGCATTTAATTTTTTTCCCAAATGATTCAAAACTTATTTCTGAAAGGGAAAATTTATATAAAATAACATTTTGTATTCATCATTATAATAATCATAGTATGAAAAAACACCATTACAATTTGCAGCTTTTATCTATTCTCTGCAGCCTTATATACTCAACAAAAAAAGAAACGCATATTCAGATTAAACATGATAATCGAAGTTTTCAATTTAATCCTTATTTTTGTAAAAATGATTTTAGAGTGTTTTGATAAAAATTTAACACATCATGTGTTGCAAGTAGAAAAGTGAAGTTTATGTCATTGTCGACGCCTCCAAATTCTTTTGGAATACCGTTTTAACTAATCCATATGTCTTTTGCGACGACTTAGCGCTGGTGGATTTCCAATGTACGGATGTCGTGCACGAATACCAGCTCCTCTCAGTCTCTTGCAAACAAATGCACTTTTATGCCGATTTTTTCATCCAGCAATCGTTGCAGCAGTCTTTACAGCAAGTTCTGAATCGCCTGAGGTGCTGAAGGGGGGGGGGGGGGTCAGACGGTCCTGCTTGGGTATGGTTACCTGCAGACGGCCAATTCTTGGTCTTCCGGCGTTAGCTTAACGGTTGCAAAGCCCATTGATGTATTCAAAATGCAGTTACAACTTCCTGTTGCGTAGCCCCGTTTAGGTGCATCGTTAGCCTGGTTGTGTTCATCTTTGTTTCGGCGTGACATTGCAGTATCAATACTTCAATCAAATCTTAAATATGGGTTTAATAGGAGTGTTAATAGTTTCTCTAAATCCAAAATATCAACGAAAATAGACGTCCTATTAAGAAGAAATCATGAAAAACACTACTTTTATAAACACGTTTAATCAGGGGAGATAATTCAACACTTGGGTTTTAAAACCCAATGCTGTCCTTTAAATAGGTCACAGGTATCCAATGATATAAAAGATAGTTGTTCCATGTACATTTGAAAAATTTCTTTGCCGACTAAAGCAATATGCGTTTCTTTTTTTGTTGAGTATATAAAACACCAGAACGTGGTAATAAAGTCAAGGGTTTCTTGTTCATGAGAAAATTATCATTTAAAACTTTATTTTCTTTAAATAGTCAGCATCTTTCATCACCGCCATGCTGGAATACTTCCCGCTCTTTCCCGCTCTGTTTAATTGTTTGGTTTCACGAACTGGTTTCAGCTACAGCAAAAACAAATTAAATAAAAAAGCCAGTTTTGGGTTTAAACAAGTTTAAAACCAGTTTGTGGAACAAATGAACAGTTTACAAAACTGGTTCAAAAATAAAACCAGTTTTGAGTAACAAATTCGCCTAAGACACGTGGTCAGTTGCAGAGGAAATTTAGTTGAAAACCATTAGTCCTTAGAAGAAGGTGTGTATTTCAGAGGGAAGGTGAATGACCCCATGTCAATTGGTGAATTTTCTTTAGGGCATAGATTGAATTACAGAATACTGGGTGTTTTATCCTACTCGCTCGGGCCTGGAGATTGGCTGTATAGGTGCGACTGAGGCCAAAGTCTCGGAAAAATTTCGGAAAAAACAAGCCAAAATTTGCGTAGTCCCTGGGTGCAACTTTGAAAATAAGTGGTTTTGATGGATTAAAGATTTATAAATAAATGATGAAATATCATCTGTTTCGATAATTACAATAATTATTAATTATTATTTAAATTTCGAATCTTCGATAAAAGGATTTGTACAAGAATCTTGCACAACGAGCGTTGACACAGGTGTTGTAGCGGAAGACAACTCTGGATAGAGAATGCCGTAAACAAAAAGTTAACTCGTACACAAATCAGAAGTCATATTTTTGTTATATAAATACACATTTATTTGATACATGAATGAGAAGTCCATTTTTTTCTGTTGATTTAATTATATTATAAATTAAAAATTCATTTTGCTGTTAAACGAAATAATTAATTTTATTGAATTTTTTTTAAACATCACCATAACAAATTGTGGTACGTAAATTTTACGTTTTAAAAAATAGTCTTCTTTCATGCAATTAATATGTGAATATAAATATGATATACTTTAGAACGTTAGAAATACACTTAACAAAACTTCTAAGTGTTCACTTTAATAAATGTATTTATTTACAAACTACTTAATAGAATGGTATGCTATTTTCAAATTATTACAATAAATGAGTCTTCTCAGCAATTGTAGAAAAAAAAATTCAATATCATCGATGTAAACCAATGTTCCATGACGAAGCTTAAAAACAATAAATCTGTAATTTGCGGCACGTGTTTTGTGTAATAAGCATGTTTTTGAGGTCATTATCAAATTTTTAAAACTGGTTTCACTAAAAAACACAAAACATTGGCAAAATGACTATTGAGATAGAAGGGAGAGCCGTTGGAATGTTGATATATGGACCATCTTTGTACCACGTTTTACTCACTTTTATTTCAGTGCTTAATTGTTCTTGTTATTACTTTTAAAAATTATGAAACAGTATCAAAACCCATTTAAACACATTCTTCTATAGGCTGTGCTCATTTTTCAATCACCAATTTATCACAATTTGAAAGTTTTTGACAATATTTAACACACCGGAAGTGACCTTGATCTTCTTCTGAGGAGAAAATTTCGTGCCATACCAGGTTAAAAGAGTGTTAAAGTGTTCTGAAAAAAACTTAGAAACATGGAAACACACTATTTCAATCGTACGGAAATGATAAGAAATCGGTGCTCGTGGCAGTCTTATATCACCTCAAGCACTCTGAATTATCCTTAAAGCGGCGCACTTATGTGCTAAACACCCAAGAATATTGACCAAAAGGCATCTGTGTGACGATACACTGTCAAATTCCCGGAACTGAATCCCTTTGAACACATTTAAAATTCTGACGAAATACTTACATGAAATTTACGCAACATCGAACTTAAATATGTATCATTAACCAAGAATTAAAGGAATTATTTATTGTTTGCATTTGTTCTTTAAAACTTCAAAAATGTTAGGTGAACACTTAGAAGTTTGGTTCAGTGTATATATGGTATATCGTATCATTGCATACAATTTCCATTAAACTTATCAAATTAAAAAAGTTTTTAAAAATGTACAGTTTTGTTGCAGGATAAACACGTCTCTCGCACCATGGTGAAGTTTAAGGATTGAAGAAAAGAGATATTTTCTTTCATGCATTCTCTCAAAACCATATGTATGGTACAAGAGGTAAATATATATATATTCACAGTAATTATGGATTCGAAGAAATTACAGGAGGATAGTGTCAAAATTTTTGTGATGAATATAATACAAAATTTTCTTAAGAATGCTAGATACGTACTTGTGCAAATTACAATATTTTATAACAGTTGGATACATATCGTATTTCTGCACCAAAAATATTTTCTAATATTGCATAACGTTACATTCCAGTAAGTAATGAATTTCGTTTCCTTTTTTGATTATTTTTACATAAATTGCACTATCTTTCATTTTTTTCAACATTCCATTTATCTCATACGTGTGGGTGATACAGGTCGTTGGATAAACTTATGCTTTATCAACGGGTAGATGCTTTATCAATAGCACTTCCGGTTTTGACACGATCCCTCGCTTCAAAATTTTATTTGAAACTTTTATTTGTGATCTCTATTATTGCCCTAATAAAATGAATGATAAAGAGCGATAATATCGTTAAAAGCCAGAAAAAGACTCGTATATGTCAAAGAAGTGTCTTATTTTATCAAGGAACCTGTATTGGCTAGTCTGTTGAAGACAGATGTTACCCCCCCCCCCTTTTTAAATCGTTTTCGGACAAAGTAAAGCCTAGCAGTTAAGTTGTTGTTATAAGATTCCTTTAACATCTTCAATAATGCTTTCTTATATTATACTACGTATGCCTACCTAGTAACGTAGGTGTAACTTACCATGGATCAACAATGAATCTACCAGTAGGCCCCTAGCCTTGCCTATCACGTTTTGTACTGCCATTGTCCAAACGAGTTCATTTTCATGATCCAATGGTCCTTACAACTTTCAATCAGAAGTCCGTTTGATGTAATTTAAAGCTCCAGCAATTGTCACATAATGTTTTCAAAGACGCAGATAGCAAAAATTCTAAATTTTGAACAAGATCTACTTTCTTTCGAGGGATGTCAACGTTCGGTGCTACGTCATCAAGTTGTACGTCATCAATTTGAATTAGTAATCATTCGTGTAGTTCCGCAGGGGAAGTCTCAAAGTTTTGTTAAAATGAAAGTCGCATAAGATAAATAGAACATCTATATTGTGTGATTTGCTATTGGCTTTATCCAGCTCGTTGAAATGGTGTATATTCGCTCGGCAAGCCTCGCGAATATATACACCATTTCAACTCGTTGGATAAAGCCAATATCAAATCACACAATATAGATATCATCTATCTATCCACCTCTATTTGCTTTTAAAGAGATCAAAACTATTTTTAATTCCATGTAAACTAGAAACATATAGGCAATAAACAAATTAAGTGTAAAAAAGGAGTTGACTTCTGATTTGTGTACGAGTTGACTTTTTGTGTACGACTCGGTTTGTGTATCATAAGGACCCGGACCACAATTAGCTTACATATAGACTTATATAGTAAAAACATGTGTTTTATTTTCTTTGTAACTTTTTTAAAAATCTTCATTTCCAAAATATCTTTGACCACATGATAGAGCAATGTGTCAGATAAATATTCACATCCAGAAATAGGGGTGTTCAATGTGGAATTCCCTGGTTATTAATAAACTTCTGACGTCATGACCTCAGAATAGCTCTCGCTTGGCAAAAAAAGTGTAAACAAACCAAATGAATGCTCTTTTCAATTCATATTTCTAGGCATAATTTTTGCTTGAAATGCACCTTGCTGCATATCATTGTAAACTTTAGACACTATACTTTTATTCTATACCCCAAAAGTATCTAAAACATGTGAACTATTTTTATTTTTATCATTGAAAGGGAGGCATATGAATTTCCTACATGTGCTACGTTTTAACCATTTGACCTTCACCCTTTAATTGTGGCCCGGATCCGTATGAGCCGCTAAAAAACCCAATCAGTGTACGAGTTACTTTGTGTGTACTGCAACAAACGTGTAGGTGACCTAGTCTATTTTCTCCAAAATGGTAGTCTCGTTTTCCCCAGACTCTCGCTCTCGAGACTTTGCCCGAGCGAGAGTCTGGTCTGATTCCTATTTACCGGCCGCCAGGAGGCGGTCGGTTATATGATATGAAAGTTTGAAGTCGCTGTGCGTTTCTGCGGACTTAAAACAATTTAAATAAAAATATTTAACATTAATAAAATAGTATATTAAAAAGAGCGTCTAAATGTTTAACAAGAACACACAATAAACATAAAATTATTTTTTTTATAAAGAATGAGGTAAATATTTCATCCAATCCTGATTGAGAAACTTAGACATGTTTGAGGTGCGGAGAAAAATAGGACATGTGTTGGGCCTAGTCTAAAGCAAAGACCGCGTTATGTATTTTGCACAATTTTACTTTCTCTATTTAAACATGATTTGTCGTACGTATTTATTTTAAAATGACGTGTTCACATGTACATATATAAAATTTTCAAAAATATGGGTAAATATAAATTCATCAAAAGACCTAGCAGGCTACAGAATATTACGAGATTTTGCCCTTAGCAGACGAGGATAATGCACGTTTTACAATGTGCCAAGAGTTTTCCCGCTACAACTCAAAGAAACTGAAAGAGAAGAAATGTATTGGCGGATCTAGAGGGAGTTTAGTTTTTTCCTCTAAGAGAGAGCAGGGAGCCCCTCATATTTGTTGCGTTTTTATCAAATTAAAACTACACTGCATATCTAGTTGTAGATTACATTAAACTTCAGTTTTAAACTTTTAATGTAAATGCCTCCTAATTATACAGCCCACGGTTTGTTGACGCAGAGGACCAGGGGTACTTTGCTTATATATACATGTAATACTGAACATGCATTATATAATTAAGAAAATCATGCAATGTTGTGCACAAGCGTTTAATGTCACGAGGATATATATACACAGGGGCCTGTAACATACTGTTTTTGATTTTACGTAATCACTATCCTTTTTTGTATATATATAGTGATTACGTAAAATCAAAAACAGTATGTTACAGGCCCCTGTGGATATATATTAACAGATAAATATAAGCTATTTTAAAGACCCAATTTTTTTACCGTACGGTTACCTGAGGAGGGGGAGTGGTCGAAGTAACGTGGTGTTATTTACCTGGAGACCCCCAATACCCAAGATGTCAAAAATCTGTGTATACGTAGCATTACACAGGAAGTCTGTGTTTGGTAATCAGGGTCAACATTACGTGTTTTGTGTCTGGTTTTGAGTGAAACAACTTAAAATAATTATTTTAATATGAAATTTATTTGTAAACTAAAAGCATTTATCGTAATTATGGTAATGTTTTGAAGGAAAAAAAATAATAAGATACATGTATATCGTTTTATAAAAATTTTTCCTTACATAATTGATAAAAAGAAAAAATCACGAGTAAAAACGTCAAATCAATAATATTTATTTTTTTTAATCTTCAATAAAAGAAATCACTTGAAGATAAAAGTCTGAATATTGAAATAAAAAAATTATTAATCCACCTATCCGTCGTGCATGTGAACATGCATTTACCGCGATCTGTATGTTTTTTTCTGGCCAGCAATGTTGTCCAAAATATTCCATATTTTTGATTCTCCGTGTGTTAACAAAATTTTATTGTTAGAAAGATTTCTTTTCAGAATCGATCACTATTATATACAGACGCTAGAGGAAATTCGAGCATTAATTCTGACATCAAGTTCTGTACAACATCGTGTGGATTGTAGCCATAGTACAAAATAAAACATCTTTTAAAACCTATGCTATGCCGTTTATTAGTGCTGAATATTTTTCTTACATTCCATTTCTTAAAAAATAATTTAAATCGTCGGCCTTCCAATTACGGCAAATATATAGAGCCGATTTCTGTGGACGCGGTCTTTTTTCAACAGATAAGTGGACGATATTACACTTACAAGTAACAAACAGCAGTGAAGATAGAAAAGAAATAGTTTATTTTGTTTAATAATCTACTTTCAATTATTTTTTGAAATAAAATTCAAGCATATTGGAGTTTTCTAACTCGCGTGTATACTATGCGGGTACATGAAAGCGTTTGACGCGTGACCAGGTAATTGTTTTTAAAACATGCAAACTCAGATTATCAGGAGGCACAGGTAGCTTACCTGTCAATCAAATCAGAAGCTATTGTTTTTTTAATGATTCACAGGCGGTGAATTATTGATCTTGAATCAGGTAGATTTTGGGGGCGTTAACATAAAATTGGGTGTTTAAAAACAGATCTACATCACCATTTCAGTCTTTAGATGCTTCATAAAAGGAACAATTAATTGATTTGCGGCCGATTTTTGACGCTTGCGTCAATATATGTTTCTTGTTAATTTTTGTAATTTCAAATCGAGGCTTACCGAGAAATCGGTATGGATTTTCATTGGCTGATACATTCTCTTCGATGCTAAGATATGTATTCTTTAAAAAGTCAGAGGCTGCGCCTTTACTTTTATCTGGTTTTATAATAAAATACCTTTGTCTGCTTTACAAGGAACAAAAAACGCACATATCTTTGTTTAAAAAGTAAATTCTCACATGTATTTTCATGGGAGTCGCCATCTTGTTAGCAGTTTAGCGACCTCTCCTGGTTACAAAAATTAAATAGGAAGCAGACCAGACTCTCGCTCGGGCAAAGTCTCGAGAGCGAGAGTCTGGGGAAAACGAGACTACCAAAATGGCTGCCATTTTCCCGAGGTTGCGATTGCGCATGTTAAGAAAAGGCATCATCTCAAAAAAAGATTTTTGTCGATATTAAGGTAGTATACATTCTACAGTATATTTTCCATATAAATTAACTTTGAGTGTCTTGAAATTGGTTAACTTGTATACTTGTCTGTAACAAAGTTTATTTAAATCACATTTTATTTGATTATCTTGAGTCATGGAATATTTTGAGTTTTCTTGTGGTTCGACATGTTTTAAATTATGCCATTTTTAATAGAAGTTATACCCAGAACAGAAAAGTATGTCAATGAAGGTAAATATAAATTTTAAAAGAAAATTAATTTAAGCATGTTATATCCTTCAATTCATTTTCAGTTTTTTCCTTTTTTTTGGCTTCAGTATAAATGTTTATAATTTAGTTATCTATTTGAAAAGTTGTGATTTTGCTCTATAATTTTACATTAGAATAGTGCTACACTAACATGTAAGCTAAATTCATGCAAAGTATTGATTCTCTCTCTCTCTCTCTCTCTCTCTCTCTCTCTCTCTCTCTCTCTCTCATTTAGGAATGGGATTGTGCACAAGATTTCTAAAAAAAAAAAAGTCATAGACTACCCCTCCCCTCCTACGAAATAGGTTTTTGAAGTTTGGGCGAATTTAGTTGTTGTTTTTTTTTTTTTTTTTTGTTTTTCAGGAAAGTTCTGGGATTTGATTTTTTTTCTGACCGAGGTGGACCCCCCCTCCCGGGAAAAAATATCTGGATCCGCGCCTGAATACAAATGCGCAATCAAAGCAGTGCACAATAAGTTTGGTAACATTCTGTTTTTTTAAAGTAGGTCTATACTCGCACTACGTCATTTACGAATAGTAAAACCGGAAACACACTTATTTTTTCCGAGATGTGATTTTTGAACTATATTGGTTTGACTTTTAATCAGCGTTTTAAATATCCGGTAACGATTTTGCTCGAAGTCGCTCTTGTCAACAAACGTACAAACATTGAGTGATTCTACAGTTTAAGGATAAATTAATAAAAAAGAAAAGACTTGGAACAACTTTCGGTTGACACAGAAAAAATTAGGTAATAAAACAACATTTCTGTGAATGATACATGTGTAATATGCCGCGCCGATAACACGGACTACGAACATGCTACATCAGTACATGAAAGTCGAGGCGACTATTGTCGGTGGCCAAGTTAAAGCTAATAGTGATAATTCGCAAGAAAAATAATTAATACGATTTGACTTAGACAAATTTAATTAATTTTATCCATCACAAATTATAAATTCACCTTGAATAATAATTATTTCATAAGACGCATACCCCCCCCCCTGAAACCGGCTTACCCAACAATCACAATGCAAAATTATCTTTAGGCTAGAAAAATGATCATTATATGAAAAAAGTTGATTCACTCGCAGCATACTTACTTTCTGTAACAAAAGTTTCCAGCTTAGTGAGAATCAGTCAATCACGCCCATTTTCATTGTCTCCAATTTACGGACAAGTGGTGTTTTAATGTTTTAGAGTATTATAAGATAAATTTTTGGGACAATGGGTATTGGGTGTGTATTATCATTGTTTTAAATATGTTCAACCTTGTTAATACAAGTATACACTCAAACTTTAACAGAACTACAGGAAAATGTGGCAATATATTACTTTTGGATGAATGAAATTATGGGGGTCCCTTTAGTGTAGAGCTCATACCAGGAAAAGTAATGCGTCAACATATAATTTTTTTTAGCTTATTCTTTTTCTTAAATGTTATTTAGTAAAAAGAATGCAAATTTTTGAAGTTTGAGTCCATAATTTTTTCTAAAATGACCGAGATTGACCTGTGAAGCACATTTTCTCATATTTCATTTTGATACGTTAGCCTAGCAAAGTGCAAATAATTATAATAATTCATGCAAAACAATGATTATATATGGTTTACTAACAAGTTTTTACTCTATTTTGTTTATTAAAGTTGAATATTTAGATTTTAATTCATTTAAATACAACAAAATGTAGGATAGGTAAATTTCAGTATTTTACATTTCGGGGCATGTACTCCGATAGGCAATAGCAGAAAAGTGAACATGTTGACATATAATTTTTCTTGTGTCTATCCATTGCTGGGATGTATATTTAACTTATAAAAGCAGATTTTTTAAGATTGAGCCCATTTAGCGCCGAGTATAGAACTACCTTAAATACATGTATACTACTATAATTTCTTTAACCAACCTGAGGGCTTAGCCATTTCTCTTTTCTTTAAAAAATATGTATTGAAAACCGTGGTCCCTAGACCAGTGCTACCGTCGTCCCCTAGCTCATTCTCCCTTAAGTCGAAAAATAGGTCAACCAGACCCAGAAGGAAGTGAAGAAAAAGAATTTACAAATTGTATGAAGCCTTAATCTTATTATGACACGAAGTGTCCTTCTACATGTATATGCGTGATCATCATAAATAAGTTTTGCTTACTTGGATGTTAATGTTTATATATCCTCCATTTTCAATTTTATCATATCGGCTTAAAAAAGGTCACGTGACTATGTAAAAGGTAAAAGGTCACTTGACTATGTCACTATGTAAATGACAACTTTAAAAATTATCATTCAGATTGCCTTTTCTGTTTGTTGTTGTTGTTAAACTTTCTCCACTAAATAAATATGACAAATATCTGCCACATCCACGTATCATCGTTTTTGAAGGGGGGTTTAACCGCGACACATGTACATGAAGCGTAATGTCTAAATATAGAAAAAAGCTACGCATATTGAATAAGTTAAAAAGTTTTGGCTGCTGCCCTGAAGAGTGTAGTCTTAATTCAAGCTACTAATCTTATTCAAAATTGTATATATTATGTTAGTAATTGTATGCATTTTTTAAAAATCTGTTCTGCAAATCATTGGAAATATTAGTACTTGTATTACGATAGATGAATATAATAACAACTGTTTCTCCCGGAAAGTCCCACGAGTAATGTGAAAAGATTTTTAATATCCCATTCTTAATCATAGAGGCTGAAATTTAGTATAAATTAAATTTCACAGGTTTAGTGTCTTTACTCAATGTAAAAAAAGGATAGACACACAAATTTCTGAAGAGATTTCGGTACAGGTAATCCATAGTAGGGTTAGAATTAACGTATCGCCAGCTGTCAATCACAACAAATTTTCAACCAATGAAATAATTTCGTTTATTCTGCGCGTTCAGTAAAAACTTGCTCCGCCACATGCTCCGACAAACACTCTCAGTGGGTTGAGTGGTCGACAATAAACAAATTGAACAAATAAGTCTATGATGGTTAAAATATGCAGTTGGGGAACGTGCAATACCGATGACAGATATCCCGAAAGGGAATTATGGATGTTTCGGGACCGCCATGCTTTGGGACGCCGACGTTTCGAGACCTGACAACACATTTCGGGACTGAGTTTACACGTTTTGGGACCTCTAAATATTTTGGTCAGGAAATGAAATAAAACTCGTTTACTTGTTTGTTATGTTTATACATGTATACTTTCTTAGTTTGATACACAAAAACCGGTATAAATCCATGCACAGTATACATGGTATAGAGATTCATTTGACAGACTGTCTTTGCGTTAGAAATAAAAAAAAACGAATATTCGTAAAAATTCGTAATACATGTATGCTTAATCAGTTCATAACACTTCTACGTATGTGCATGTTTTGCCCTCAAAATAATTGTCAAAATACATACACATTTTAAAAGAGAACTAGATACGCTTTTTGAGTTTTTAATTTTACATTTATCGTGTTGACTTGTGTCTGAAAGTTAACGGTTTTTATTACCAGTTATTATTGCATATGCAGGATTAAGTTTATAAACTTTTATTTTTCACTTTTTAAAAAAAATAAATTCGAATTAATCTACATATTAAAAATGATTCTATTTATCGCTAAAAATTATTTTTTAATTACCACCCCCCTCCCACTTATTACTAGCATTTTTAAATTTATTAAGAACACCATCATGTATTGGCAACATATCGAAATTATTTAATAACTTCATTTTTTATATAAAGACATACATTGTCATTACCGGTATTATAACCAATATCTGTAACGAATTAGTCCGACTTTGTTATATGAGGGTTGTCCCAGAAAAACACGAACTTTGTATGTTAGATTTGTATACATAATATATATCTGACCAAAATTATTCAAAATCTTCATGCACTACTCTCTATTATTGCTTAAAAGTATGCACATTTTCCACCAGAACTTAAAGGTAAAGAAGAAAGTTTTTTCCAGAGTTGATATTATCGGCGTCCGAGAGATTTATGGAATGACCATTTGATTCGGGAAGGGGAGAGGGGCTTGCATTTAATTTTTTTCAGAGACAGAGTCAGATTATTTATTGTCATGTCGGTGAAGGACGGATTATTTATTTCCAATGGCATATTATTTATTGGCCGCTTCACTGAAAATGTCTAACAAGCCAAAAAAAAGGGGGGGGGGGCGCCGTCGACAACCCAAGATTATTGTGGTGGTGGTGTGGGCATATTATTTATTTTCTTCCATTTGAGGAAATATTTATTTCCAAAACTGATTCAGCATTCAATTCCTTTATCAGCCAGACACCCCCTTCAGAATCAAAGGATTATCCCCTTATAGATGGGAACTAAAAGCATGTCTTGACAATGTCGTATGGGTTTTGTATATTATTGCTGATTTAATAAAATTATTAGATTACAAATTGAATGAAAGGTCGTTGTCTTAATTTATCATTTACATGCACCCACATTTGCAGTCGCAATGTGCTTCTGTCTTCGTCGACATGGATGTTTACAGTATGAGGGAACTCAGACTTCATCATGCTTCGATAAACTTTCCCAGAAAGGGATAATACGGAATCATTTTTTAATATTTTAAGTGAATGAAATATATGAAAGCTTTTATAAAAGCATTTGCCCTTTGTTTTGTCTCAAAGTGAGTTCGTATGGCAAATATTTTGCGGCAAAATCATCAGGAACTTCGGACAAGTCAACCGGCGTCGACTTATACTGAGTTACACGCTATGTTGATGATGTCGGAGCATCATAGGAGTTATCTCCCATATCGCGATGGGCGGAGTTTGGCGATACGTTAATTAAAAAAAGAGACACCTACATGCATTTTGTCGACCCAAGCATGACAAATCAAAACTATGTTTATTTCCTAATAGACATGTAAGAACCGATTAGAGACTTCTGTGTTACTTGAATATGTTTTCGTTTGAATTATTTTTCACACATTTAATTATATGTTGCAGTATGGCCATTTTGCAAGAGAACAGATGATAGTAAAAAAAAAAAATTTAATGCCAAACATTGTGCCGAGGGGGCACACATATACATGCGGTCCATAAAAGCATGTTCATGGGCACAGTTATCCGGGGGCTAATTTTATGCTCATTGCTCACAAATTGTGCCAACAAATTACATGTAACATTAGAGTGCACCAAATTTGCACTTGGGGACTTGGGCGAGTCCAGAAATTTTTGAAAGGGGGTTCCAGGGTGATGCCCCCCTTTACTTTCACACATAGATTCATACACACACACACACGAAGAGATCTAAAGGCCGGTTTACACTATGCATCTTGAAGCATGCATCTTGGATGCATGTGTCAAGATTCACAGTGTAAAAGCCCCTTGTGTCAAATTAAATGGGTGTTGCATCTTGAACGATGGAATAGAACTTGTTCTATTCCGTGCTTCAAGATGCATGGAACTGACCAATGAAAAGAAAGGTCAGAGTTGATATTGAATCATAAACCTTATTTTTTTCATTTAGTTTCAAAAATAGCTTCCCAAGATACACAAAAACAGAAAATACTGATTAAAACTACAATTAGAAAAACTTGTTTGATTATTTTAATATAAAGGAATTTTTGTTTTGGAGTCAATATGAATTATATCTTCCAAGAATTGTCATAAAAAGGAAATTAAGAATAATTTGTTCAGCTAAAATAAATATGGAAATGAAATTTGAAGGTACTGTTATTTTTTTTAAGAAGATAAACTTCATCTTTACAAAGTATTCTAAAGATGCATGCATCAAGACACATAGTGTAAATAAGAAGATGCATGATTCAAAATTGAAGCATGAGTTTAGATGCATGTGTCAAGATGCATAGTGTAAACCGGCCTTAAGGCCATGCTTTGATCACCATCATCCCCAGTATCAAAACTCCTGTAGCCTTAAAATTGAATGGATTTGCAAGATCTCAAAAGAATACAACGGGGTTTTTTTTAGGTTCTCTTTTAAAAAAATTTATAAAACAAAGAATCAAATATTATTTACTGTAGCGTTATGCATACATGTATTCCCTTTTAAGATTTTTTAAAAGTTTGTTGCTTCAAAGGATGATCCAAAAAAGATACATACCGTGTAAATAGCCTAAGATCACCGGAATCTTTGCGCTTAGCTCTGTTCAATGCTCAGTTTAAAAAAAAAACTATCCAAGATATGCATGTAGTTCAAATGCTGATAGTTATTGAGGAGAGTTCTGCAACTGCATCAACAGTTTTTTTTAACCTTGACCTTTCCTTTTACCTTGACCTCACTTTTTATGCCCCCGTAATCAAAGGTTTGGGGGTACATAGTTTTTGTCTCTCCGTCCGTCTATCTGTCTGTCTGTTTGTCCTGATAACTGAATAAACATTTTTTCATCTTGAATTGTCCTTTGACCTTGTCCTTACTTTTCTGAATTTGTGTTTAACTCAGCTTCAAAGAAACCATTCATAATATTTTATAAGAGCCTGTCTACGAGAAAACCATGCAGATATATAGAAAAATGCTCTGATAGGCACTCTCAAGAACAAACTAATTTTTATTATTAACTTAAAGGACACCCAATAAGAGTAAAAAATATGTTGTTTATTTTTGCATCGGTTGTTTCTATTTTTAGTAACAGCCAATAATTTATTTTGGTCAATATTCAAGGGAAAATGCAAAAAAGTTGGTGTAAAAATGACAATTTCAATAGTTAAAAGTAAAAAAGAAAAAAAACAATATATAAATAAAAGGGCTATGTTTTCTCATAGAATTAAGTCGTAAAATTAAGTTGGAATCATTTTTTTTGTAAAACCCCTATGTAGAAGGCTGTCACGAGGGCACAAATATTGGCATGGTGCCAAGAAATGATAATGGTTCATTTTTTGTTAATATTCAAGGATACATTTCTTAGAAAGTGACGCTTCTTTTTTCAGAATTTTGTGCATTTAAGAATCTCTAGGATATTATCCAAACAATATGTAAAATCCACCTTTGGACTCTCAAGGACAAAAAAGTTATATCGTAATGAAATTACCTCAAATTCAAATGATGGAAAAATTCATGATTTTATAAGTTTTACTTTTAACCGTAATTTTAATGAATTTTGTGTAAAATATTTACAAATATAAACAATGAAAATCATTTTTAATTTTATAAAAGCTATAAATAATTTTTTCCCTGCTTTTCCTGTGAAAAAAAACGTATTTTACTATTTATTTAGATTTTGTTAGAATTATCTCCCCTGTTGCGCTCTTCTGTAGAGAAGGTAGATAATGATTATGTTTACGAAGTTTATAAACAGATTTCTGTCATCTAATCGTTTTAGGCATCAATTATGTGTGATTTGAATAAAATTGTCCCTCCTGTGAATGTAATTTGTTACGTATATACTAGTGGCCTATGTATAAAATGCATAAAGCATTATGAAAACCATCGGGATCGAAGTACGGGATCGAACCACGTGTAAACATTATGGCATCCTGAGACGTTTTGTTACCGTTTTGTACGTCCCCATAAAAAGATTCATGTGCGTGAATTGTCAACGAGTCTTCGGATTATGGCTCTGATTTTGAAGAAATATGATTCTGACAGCATTTGGTAGCAAGACGGATGTAGTGATATGATGATACCGAATCAACAATGTTTGAATTTGAAAAAGAAACAGGTAGGTGGATCTTGGTTTATAATACTATGTACCTTATAAAAAGGCTTATTGATAGGTAAAAAATAAATAAATAAACAATTTTGATGGGGACTTGGTTATGGACAAGAGAAGATTTTTTACAAGACACTATCAGGTCTGGTACAATCACTAGATATAGCTAAATGCGTCTACTAGCTTGAATTACCTACTTTGTTAGCTTTATTTACCTACCTGAAGTAGCTTTATTTAGCTACCAAAGTAATTTATTTCTATAAAAAATACCTACGTAGCTAAATCTAGTGATTGTACTGGACCTGAATATATACCTAGCAAACCAGTCAAGAGAAATTTCAACATGTTCAAAGTTGGTACCTGTACATGTAGTAGCAATAAAAATATCTGTATGAATTCAACAATATTGCAAAATAATTATAAATAGCATAAGTAGCCTTTGTGGGGTGATGAAGAGGGAATGAAAAGTTGAATAGGTCCAGGGTTTTCAAAGACTGTTTACCAGTAGGGTACATTAAGAATTGGATAGGCGGGTCTTCACTGTCAATTAAATCACCATTATTGCCTTATATGTGGGCTGCTTGATCATAAAGAATCTCATTAGACAAAATATTTTTTTTCAGATATTTATGAAATGTTATGAAGATCAGGCTACAGTTATGATTTTCGGCTTTTCATATATGATTAGAGGAAAAAAGAGTTGTCAAATACTTGTACTTTTCAAATTAAAGGTCACCATGTGTTCCTTGACAAGTTTGTGTTTAAAACATACCGGTAACTAATTAAATATTATAAATATAAGTCTAGGAAATTATACTTTGTAAAGAATATTTCCTTTCATTCTTATATTTCTCGTGCAATTTCAGATTATTCAAATTCATTTCCCTGTTTAGGGCTGGGCTTTACAATGGGATTTTCAGCTGTGGAGCTATAAAGAATTACTACATAGGGTTTCCAATGTAGTTTTGTTTACAGAATCCAGAAATAAGATTAATTTAAATGTATCATTATCATAAACATGACATTTATTTTAAAAATCTTAGAATATGTCTTGTATGTTTTATTTCAATTTAATTTGAAAACTGTGTTTTTTCACAGGTACCTGATTTGAGTACTACTCTTGTGTATTTGGAGACAGTCCAGAAGTGGAAATTTCAGTGCTTGTTAAATTTTCTCCAGAAGTTATTGAATGATACATAGGAAGAAAATGGGGTCATACTGAACAAAATAGTTTGGACACACCTTATAGATTTTGAAAGATTGAGACCTCAAGATCAACCCAAATAATATTTAATATGTATCAGGGTTCACTTGCAGGAATACACAGAAATACAGAGTAAATTTTAAGGGTTTGTTATCTTAGAAAAGATCAAAGTTCAAGGTCAGCAGTGCTTTAGTTTTACCAAATATAAAACTGTTATAAATTTCCTGTATACAGTTATGGCAAATAATTCAGAATATGATTTGGGGAAACCGTGATTTTTTCTTTTAAATCTTACCTTAATTTAGAACCATGATGTATACTTAAGCAAGTAGATTTTTTTTCAAGCATACAAAATTTCAAGGTCATTTTAATTTTGGAAGTGAATATAACATATCAGGAAGCAGTCAAGCATTGTTATTTATTTGTTGTTGAATGTACTTAGTTATTGAGTAATATTCAAATTTTAATATGCAATGAAATTAAAAATTATAAAATAACTAATGTCCTAATTTGTTGATTTTTAAAACTTTGTGTTCATTCATTTTGAGGTTGTTGCCATTACAATATATCTGTCAAGAAAATAGCTCTGATATTCCTTTTTGTTCAGTTTGACCCTTGACCCTTGACCTTTAACATTGTGACCTCAAAATCTAAAGGGGTCCTCTACTTCTCAAGAAACCAATGTACTAAATTTTATGTCTGTCAAACAATGGGTCCTCACGATTTTGAATGATTAAAATCTACATACTGGTATATCGAGAATTATAACCCTTGACCTTTGACCTTGTGAACTCCAAATTAAAAGGGGTCATCTACATATTAGTAGATACCAGTGTACTTTGTTTATTATTTATCAAGCAAGTTTTTTTTAAGATAAGAAAGAACAAACTTGGTCTACTGATTGACAAACAGGTACTAAACAGTATGTGAATATCACCCTGCTCAAAGAAAATGTAAAATAATACAATTCTGCTACCCCCCCCCCCCCCAATTTAACCCCATTTAACCCCTTAAAAAATAATTATTGATTGAAAACAAAAATTTTCAATATACTGGTATTTTTCAACAGCAAAATTTGAATTCTTGAAAATATTTAAATCAGCAAATAACTCCTTGCTGAAGTTCAGGGATGAGAAAAAATTTGAAAATTCACAAAAAATGTCCAACTTTAAGTAAAATTTGAGAGTCCAAAGACAGATTTTTTATATAATGTAGACAGACATGTTGTCTAATAATTGGTATGAGATTGAGTTGATTCTAAGCGTTACTTTCTGAGTTATGGGTTTTTGAAAAGTTAATATTTTTACCAGTTTTCAAAAATCTGGAAATATGCCAGATTTGTGACCTTTTTGCACTTAAACGAGGGCACAGTTTGTGATTATGAAAAAATTTCCGAAACAAGTATATCTTGTTACTTTCAACCATTTATGGATAATTTATATCATAATCAAGTAAAATGCTGAACTTTTAAATATAAAATCCTATAAAATTCCTGTTTTCACCCTGCGTAAGGACCAAGAATTCTATTTTTAGTAACAGTGTCGATTCTACCCCTTAAGTGAGACCACACTGAAAAAAAATTTGTGGCAAAATATTTCAAATTATAGAGGAAATTTACACACAAAACATGAAGTTGATCAGAGAACCTTGCTCCCATAACCTCTTGCATGGTTTTCTCGTAGACATGCTCATAAATCTTTATATGCTATTATAATCTGCTACTTTTAACAAAAGAACTGCAACACATTCTTGATCCGATTTTAAAAATTCCTTGTCGAGGGTAAGTGTTTCCAACTTCCTTCAAAACCGAATATAATTAATTCTTTATTTCATTCCCCTGATTTGAATGCATCGCAATGAGCATTTAAGGGGAGACAGGGCACATGTCACTTGACTAAAAAGACACATTACGTCATAATCGGTGATGATATACAATTTTGATATATAATTTTATTCTTAATTCCAAAATTGTTTTTTTAAACATTTAATTCTAGAAATTATTATTAATAAACTTTTTAAAGGTCTTGTCATCATTTAGATATTGTGAAGTTGCCCAATCCACACATTTGTTTCTGACAGTCTGACGTCAGTGACGTCATAGACGTAGTGTTTGAATTTTCAGTGCAGCGAGATCAAGTACACACACCCGTCATGATCAGTCTTATTTCATAATAAACAGGTCACAGTCAATGTATTATGATAAATTTCTAAAGCAGATTTTTTTTTAATTAATATTTTTTCGTGTTTAGTAGCAGAGATTCTATCTATTTAGATAATTTTGAATTTTTATATTTTCGTGTGACGTCACAATTGATTTCCCGCACTCGGAAAATACAAACGTGTCGTAGAAGCGTTTTTATCATGCTTACGTCTATAATTCAACGATGTCCTGTAGGAATATTGAGGTAAGCTTCACCCTGTGATATTTATGCAGTAAAAAATTACGATGAAGGACTGGCATTCAATCATAAATTTGGAAATATTTATTGACAGAATTTTTTCCAAATGAGGTTTTTGACGTTGAACCTGCCTTGAAAAATGCAGAAATAATCCCACCCAAATACTATATAAAATTAAAACAATTGCTTTCAGATAATTTAAACACTATAAATATTCTGAAATATTTGAGTATATAGTGTTATCTATCATATTTATCGTTTGTGCGTAAAAATTTGCATTATGGACTCTGTTATGGCCCGTAAACATGAAGTATCTAAACTCCATACAAACTCTAAACAGGGCGGTATTTGAGGGCGATATCTTTTAAATTAATCAATAAATCCCATGATAGGATCGTTTTTTTGACAGGAATTTTTTTTAGCTAAAGGTCCTGTTCCTCCTTAAAATACTAAAAAGCACTGTTTGGAAAAAAGTGTGCGGGGGAAAACTGCCTGCTACAATAATTAATTCACAGTGATTAACTGTCAACATACTAATAATAGTAAAATATGATTATTTACAGAAAAATAATAAGATTGGGATGGGGATGCAAGAATAAATCACAAATCTGCAGTGAATGATCTAAGTTTTTTCAAAAAATATTCTGATGAATCAAAAGAACAACAGCGCCATAAGACGTCAAATATATATTTATGAATCTCTTTTGAATTCAAATCTACAAGATTTATGCAAACACAGCTGTATACAAAAAGCGATGATCTTACTGATAATATAATTATATACGTTGTGTTCATTTTAAGACTAAAATACAACTGGAACTACATGTAAGAATGCTACAATTGAGTATAATGATCAATCGCATCGGATCCTTCCGTAAACAACCTCGAAGTTGTGTTTCCGCCTGTCGGAAAGACACGAGAAGGTGCGATGATTATTGAAATAACATCGTTTAAGAATAAAAATAAATCACATCAGATGAAATAGAAGTCTAATCCTTTTTCAGTTAAGATGCATCAACATCCTACTGATGATGGAGATGGTTCGGCTACATTATACCAGAATCTTAAAGAAATAATCATTCATAAAACAGGCATTATTTGTGATACTTCTTCTATTTTTTTATACATTTCAAAAACATCAGCTATTTGTATACAAAAAAAAATAAATCCTTTACCTAATTACACATTACCCTCTTAATGTATATTTAAACTCGAGAAAAAGTATCAATCTGATGGCCAAAACGTACAGACGATCCACATTGAATTTAAATACAACATGTACGTAAAATTTAGAATTCAAATACTAGTAAATTGTATATAGCAAATGAAATTAGTACAATGGAAATGTAATAACCGAATATTTTAATTGAGCAATCAATATGTCTGTGCAAATTATCTTAATTACAAACAACTTTAAGAATCGTGTTACGCAAAGAATAAGTACCTACGTATTTTATTTTCTTCAAATATGTGAATTCTTTATAAAGAGAAAAAATTACTTGTATCTTAAAGGATCGCGTCCAGTTGATGCACAGCATGTGTATGACTTTGATAAACACATCGATGGATTCCCTCATCCACCATCACTGGGTATTGATCATGACAGCAGTGGAACACTCTTGTGGACAGAACCTGAATTCAACGCATTCATACATGACCTGGCAGGTCAGAAATCAAAATGTATCACTTATAACTATAGTATAAAGGCATGTACAATCATGTATGCTGCATGTTTAGTACAGTAGTATGAATCAACGTAAAAGGTGAAGATAACGAGCAGCGATTCATCTAAAAATTCCATAAATAGTAACAAATATGTTAAGAGGACATTAAACACGGACCCCGGAAGTTCCAGAGGTGGGACCAGGAGCCTAGGAGGAGTAAGTATCCCCTGTTGATCGACCGGCCACACCCGCCGTGAGTCCATGAGGTTATTCAAACAGTAATATTCAGTTTTATTATGGGGCACTGTTTCAATATTTTTAAGGTATTTTCTGATTATCAAAAAATCATTTTGTGATTTTAAAAAATTCGATTTTTTGATATCAAAATATCATTTTCTCATATCAAAAAATCATTTTCTAATATCAGAAAATATATTTTTTGATATTAGAAAATAAACAAAATTTTTTAATCTCAAAAATTCGAATTTTGATATCAAGAATTTGATTTTTTGATATCCAAAAAATATGGGGCGCCGTTTTAATATTTTAAAGCTATTTTTTGATATCAAAAAATCACTTTCTTTTATCAGAAAATATATATTTTGATATCAGAAACAAAACAAGCGTTTTTGATATCAAAAATTCGAATTTCTGATATCAGAAAATAATTTTTTTATATCAAGAATTCGAATTTTTGATATCAAGAATTATTTTTTGACATTTCTTTTTTGATATCAGAATATACCGCAAAAATTTTAAAACGGTGCCTCATTTTTATAGCTCTTTCAGTGAAATGTTTGGGGGAAAATTCAGGCCAAGATTTTAAGACCTCGGACTAAAGAGCATTCTGCAATTAAGACTTTCACATATATACTAATCTGTAACAACATACATGTACTTATTGTGTAAATCAAGTACATCTTCTGCTCTGGAGTCGCGGGGCACAGAGTTGACCCTTGCGTAACGGTTTCAAATCCAGCTGGAAGAACGGACCTTTAAATGAGTCGTGTCGCAGTAGGCGATAGAATGAAAAATATCTATTACTCTAAATGGCCCTGAGTGCCGAGTATATAGGTATAGGTATAGCCCACTGCCGTCAAGTTGTGGCGTCTTCATACGAGTGAAAAATTCTCGGGAGGGACGTTGAACAACAAACAAACAAACAATCAATGAAGCAGTAATTTCTTCTACAGGAATAAATTAAAATAAAATACACGATACTTATGTATATTACTTTTTAACATACGGCGTTGCCATGAATATTCAAATAGATATTTCTGTACAATCCTTTCAAAGGGCTACTTTATTTCCAGGTTAAGTCCGATTACAATTTTAAAAACTTTTAAACTTGCCTCAAAAGAGACTAAACAAAGAAACGGTATTTTATTTATTGTTGTTGTCGTAGTTTCAAGTCAAAGTTTTCTTATCGTCCATTGTTTTACGTACAAATCAGTAGAGCTGCAGTTTCATCAGGGGGCGTGTTTTTTTTAACTATTAATGCAATTCAATAAATTATATGTTTCCTATGAATATATTAAATTTTGAATTTATATATGCAACCGTATGGATAACTTCTGTTTTGACACGTTTTGTAGGATGGGATGATATTCATGAAGAAGATGTATTGCATTACATGAACATTTTTCAACATGATCCCCAGACTGATGTTAGACTCATGTACAAACACATTATGAAGGAGCTAGGTGGGTAACTGAAATGCTTTTAGTAGTGTTAGTTTGTCCTTGTATGAAACAGAAGTGACGTAATTAGCATCGGGATCGATATCAAATGCTGTCTTGATTTATAGATATGCTCTTTGCGAGGGCATGTTTTGCATTTGTGATGGTCCTGACTCACGCTTTATTAAATGCTTTTTACGAATTAAAGAAATCAAAAGATCATCGTCATGTTTCTTTTAAGGTCATGTGGAATTTTATTGCCATTCAATTTATCAATTTAAAAACGTTTTATGCAATAAAAAGTCGATTCTAAATTTACATTTAATGTAAAAAAGAAAATAAGAATTTTGTGTAAAATAAATACTAATTAACTGTGTATGTAGTAAAATGGAAGTTATAAATGTAGAGGATATCTTGTCCTAAAACATTTAGGAAAGTCCTTATTATTTTGTTGATTTTATGCTACAACATAGCTTTACAGACTTCTAGTCTTTGGGTTTATGTGTGCCTTCAATATTTCACAGGACGTCGTCCTACAGTACAAGAACTCGGCTGTTTGTTACCAGTACTTGAAGGTAATGAAGTTTGTGACTCCTCCCGTAAAACACCAGGTACCTAAAATGTTAAATCTAATTCTCAGTGAGGGTTTTTATTTGATAATCGTAATTATGGCAAAAATCGCTTTAATACAGTAGGTTTTTCTTAGAGCAAAATTTTTCTGCTATATCCCATTTTATTACCGACCTAAAATTTTGTGTTTAAATTAATGTTTATTGCCTTGTCATGTTATCAAGTTACACGTATATTGTAAATTGTTAGGGCATGCTATATATATACACTGTACATCTAATCAATTTGGTAATTTTCTACAAAATTGAGGACTAAATTATATGGCCGTTTTAATTCACATACAAATGTATGCGTATCATTTTGAAAGAGCTATATCATAGGTTTTTTTTTTACTTAATTGCTAAACACAACAAACATTATGCTCATGTTCTCAATATAAAAAAACTCTGCATAGGTAAACAATATGGTATAACTTTTGTTGCATAAGTGTATATAACTTTTTTTTATACAAGGGGATTTCATTTCAAAAAACTCAGAACGCTAGCATGTTCTTTATATATCTGCCTTCTTTTATTCAGGTCAACTTCTCCTCGCGATGGAGGAGTGCAAAGGAAAACTACAACAGCAAAAGTCTCAAAACAATGTCTTGGAGGGAGAACTTCAGCTGACACAGAGTCGTAACAATGTCTTACAGGGCAATCTGTCGTCAGTGCACAATGGCCTCAATGTCCTGAAAGCAAAGAATAGAAAACTAACGATGGGATTGTTTGCTGTGGTTGGATTTGTGTGTTTAATGGTATTTGGTCTCATACTGGCCTTGTAAAAGAAATTTACTCAGAATTTTAACTAATTTTCCATCATAAGAAATCCATATTCCTTATATATATTTTTATTATTCTGTATGTATATAACATGTGTACCTTATTTTCAGAAACAGTAAGGATGCATTATGTTCTGAATTAGTGTCTATTCTAAACAGAAAATCCCAATGTTCTTTTTTATACAATTTGTACATAGTATATATTTTATTGAATATAAAATATATTTTCAATAAATTGTTCTATAAAATCTTTGCGCATGTACATGTACGTGCAAATGCAATAAAATTAGCGATACTTATAAACATTAATCATGTATGTAATCATATTGTTGTAACATATAGAAAATATTAATGCATGTATTGAATATCATCACTTAAAATTAAATAAACATTTTCTTAATTACACAAGTGTATATATTTAGTGGGCAATTAATATGAACAACGATGATCAGTGAAATTTAAGACAAATTTTCTACATTTTGTACTTATCTTCCAAAATTCCCATTTTAAGTAAATGTTAATGACATTTTCATTTTTTATGAAACATATTTTATTCAAAAACTTCTGCACGAGAAGACGAAAACACTTGCTGTTCCTTCACCTCGACATTAAGATACAACGAAGTTGTTTTATTAATAAACGATGTCTGGCAGGTACACTATGTTGGAAAAAAAACAATATAAAATCCTTATCAAAACATAATTTTTTAATAGTTTAAAAAACTTTCTTTAAGAATGAACATCTAAACAACTTTAGCGAGGACCTCAAATGCTTTTTCCTAATCTGATTCTACAAGAGGAATGTTTGAATAATTTTTAAAAGTCTTGAAAATAAGAACATGAAATGTTGATATATTTATTTATTTTCTCCATTCATTTTGTTGCAAATATATCCCGTTGTATATAAGCTGCGTACAGTATAAGAACATTAGACAGAGTATTTCTTTGGTATGATATTTCCCCTATTGTCTGTTTAAATTCAATTGTTAATTAAATTAACCTTAAGATAAAATCGTTTGTTTTTAGATATGCATATCTGAAATTAAATTCCTATTAGCAGTTCACATCAAGTTAAAAAGCAAACTCTCACATGTTCTCTTCACATAAACTCTAACAAAATGCAAGAAGAACATGGCAAAATTGATGTTATTACTTTCCGGCATTTTATATGACAGTTTCCTTTATTGCAAAGTTTTCCATCACACTTAATGCAGGTATTTTTTGCTTTGAGTTTCACTGAAAAAATAAAAAATGAAGAATAAATTAGAAAAGAGTTATCAAACTTATACACATAAATCTGATTTTTAAATATCATATTTATTTATTTTAGTATTCTTGGATTTCTTAACTAGAGTTTTTATATATATTAATTTTTTATCAGTGTACCTTTCTGTTCATTAATTCATTCATGAATTCATTTAGATTGATTAGATAAATAAATAGTTATCAAAGAAGTTTTGTGAATAATTAAGAAATGTACACATATAAATTTTAAACATGCTGACCATCATTAGATGGACATTTGATTTTAATTTATAAACTAGTAAATCTTCCTGATATTCCCGACGATTTAATAGTGGTTTGAGTAAATATAAACTAAATAAATATATTATCTCCCTTTAACCACTTTTTGATACGAAAATTCATTTAGCAAGACAAGAAAAATCTTTTATGCTTATTAGTTTAAGAAATAACACGTTTTAATTAATACATACCATATGTCTGACAGTATTGTTTTCCTCTAACTTCTGTACATTTAATTTTCTTTGCCCTTTTGAAGTCAATCTTATGATTAAAAAAATGAAAGATTTTTGAAATAGGAATGCTAGAAATTTATAATATAAAAAGAATTCAATGAAAAAAAAATTGAATAAAACAAACCAGTGACTATTATACTCACTATCTTCATCATGGGCAGACTCCTGATGGGAAAACCCTCACTGTTTTGTCTGAAGTAAAAGAAGCTCAAAGGAACAAAGTGAATGTCTCATCTGAAAAAAAAGTATTTTTTTTCTGTTTCGCAATACTATGTACAAATGTTAAGCATAAAATGAAAATGACACATGCACTTTTTTACATTTGTATAGCTTATTCTGGTTATTTCCTATCTGGAGCTCTTCATTCATCAGGTTTTATTGATACAGTGTATTTTTTCTGTTTTGTTAGTTCATTCATGAACATGAATTCATTTACATTTCTTGTTTATCTTTATTTGGAGATATTCATTGGTAGATAATGAAATAGTAATCAAAGAGGAATTTTAATTATTTAGGATGTATATGCAAATCAGGACTAGATATTTTTTTGAGTTTATAAACTAACAGATTCTCGTGATATTTCTGAAGATCTTACAGTGGTTTCAGTAAAACGTTAAATAATGTATATTATCTCCCTTTAACCATGAATATTTGTTGATGCATTTTGAAAGACAAAAATGTTTTAAAACAATGAGTTTGAAATTAGTACTTCTGAATACATACTGTTTGCCTGATAGTATTCGTTCTCCTAAATTTTGTATATTATATCCCCCATAATACATATTTTTCCCCCTTATCTTGAGTTTTATAATATAAATAGAATTGAATCGAAAAATAAATATTGAACAAAAACAAAACAAAGACGATTATACTCACTACATTTATCATGGGAAGACTCTTTATGGTAAAACTCTCTCTCTCTCTGTTTAGTGTGAAGAAATTAAAGTGAAGCTCAAAGGAACATGTGAATGTCTCATCTGAAAAAGTGTTGGTTTTTTGTGTAATATAAATGTTCCATACAAAATGAAAATTGTACATGTACTTTGTTTTACATTTGTACAGCTAAAAAAATTATTCCTAGTTTTTCCATCAAAAGGTTGCAAGATTGACTACCAGCTATGATACAATTAACTTAACTTTTAGAATGTGTGGAATCTGATGCAAAATACACAGAAATGTCTAATTTTACATAAATCAGTGTAAAGAAATAACATATGTGCCATTTTACAAGGTGAACACTACACTCCCCATTGCCCCGTTTTATTTTGAGATCTTCATATGATAATGTACACGTATAATTTATGTATTCGGAAATCATGAAAAATGAACTTTTATTTGCATTATATAAAATTGATTATTATAAATCATGAAACGTTTATTTGTTGTCGAGCTGATAGGAATCATACTTACCATGCATACTATACAGAAAAATGTAGATTTATATAAGTAAGGTTGATTCAAAATATGGAGAATTGTTCCGGATGAGTGATTTTCCCTCCTGAGTCCTGTCTGTAGTTACTTTTAGTTAAAAGCAGTATTTCAATGTCCTTCTGTAAAGTTTAATATGTTATATATGAAATCATGTCAAAATGTAGAAAGCAAAAATATCCCGTTGTATTTTAGTTACAGTATAAAGAATACATAAGTAAGAAATTTTCTTTAGTATGGTATTTCACATATTCTCTGTTAAATTTCGACTGCCAATTAAATTAACCTTAAAAAATGCCAAATAGCGTTTCACTAAAATTGTTTTGTTTTGTTTCTATGCATTTCTGAAATTAAATTCATAATTAGCAGGTTCACACAAGGAAAAAAAGCAAACTTTCTTATGTATATATTATAAATTATCTTCATCACATTTCAGAAGAATGCAAGTAGAATAACTTGAAAAAATACTATAGTAGATGCTATCACTTTCCTACCCTTGATTTGGAAGTTCTCTTTATTGCAAATTTTTCAATCACACTTGATATTGGCATTCTTTGTTTTGCGTTTCACTGAAAATTAAAGAAGGAGAACATGAGAAAAGAGTTACCAAACCTACACACATTTATTATAATTTTTTTTAAATTATACTAAATATATAATATCATTTTTCTTAATATTCTGGGATTTCTTATCCATAGTTCTCCATTTATTATGTTATTTATGATACAATATTTCCTGTTTTATCAATTAATTCATGAATATATAAATTTATTCATGAGTTCATTTACTTCTTTGCTTAACTTTATTTTGATAAAATTTGTGATATAAAAGTAGTAATCAAACAAAGTGTATCTATGTTCAAACATGATGAACATTACTAAATAAATATTTGATATCAGTTTATAAAGTAAAAGATCCTCCTGATATTCTTGAAAATTAGGAAGTGGTTTCAGTAAACGTAAAACAATATTTTACATTATCTCGCTTTAACCATGATTTTTTTTAAATGCACTTTGCAAGACAAAAACAAATCTTTTGAGTGTGAAAATAGTACTTCTGAATACTTAACACATTCCTTTACAATAATCCCTAAATTATCATTTAAAATTACAAAAAACTGTAAACTCCAGTGGTTTCAGTACAGAATTCTAAATAAAATATTGGCAATTAATTCTTTTTTTTATTAAAAATCAGAAAGGTAAATTCTGAGCAGTGTAATTTTTGTCAAAGAGAAGTAAAGAGAATTGAACATATCCTATGGGAATGTGACCTTGTACAATCACTCCTTGAAAATTTTGAATATCATCTCCAGCAGAGAAACCTCCAGTTGCCCATAACAAAACAAATATTTATTTTAGGCATTAAAGGAAAAATTATGAAATAGCGAATATCATAATTTTATGGCTAAAATATTATGTTTATACTTCTAGATGCAACGAAAAACCTCTAAATATGCACTCAGCGATATCACACTTGAATCAATTTTACCAAACACAAAAATACGAGGGTTGTTCGAAAAATTCGTGGACGATGTAATTTTCTCCAAAGATATGTTGCAATTCGAAAAAATTTGTGTATTACATTAAATGATGATATATTTTGAGATAATATGCAAAATTTCAGTAAGTTTTACTTACTTTAATTAAAGTTAAATCAATTTTTCTGATACATTGTCAATGCCCGCGGAGCAACTGTGGCGTATTTTTTGACGTCGTTACGTCACTATGTTTTATGAATAATCTTGCATCTTCTTAGAAACTCTTTCGATGCGATGATCCGCCGATTTTTTTTTCATCAAAGTAATTTCGGCACCAAACGAGTTCAAACCTTTTCAAATCCAAGAGATTTTGTGATTATTTCATGTGCCAAAGACGTATTTCAATTTTACCTCTTTATCCCTAACTGCTAATCTTCTATCTAAAGTTGTCAAGATATAACATTGACGCCGTCAATTCAGAATCAATAGTTGTAGGTCTTTCTGACTTTTCGTCATCCCAAGTATCACATCGTCAAGCTTAGTCTTTAAATCGTTTATACCACTTGCACACCATTGATCATGATATTTTTTTTATCTATCCTCACTTCTTCTAGCTATTGTTTTGTCTCAAAAGTAGTTTTATATGTTACCACATAAAATTTTATCACAGTGCACTGTTCTGTGACGTCCACTTCTGACGCCGTTTTTAACCGTGAATTGAGACCATTCCCCTTCATTATAAATCGATAATTTGACAACCACTTGCTCAAAATAACTGAAACTTCTCAAATATGACGATTGCCTATTATTTTGATCTTATATTAAATATCATAGATTTTCGAGCGCAAAATTAAAAAAAAAATCTGTAATGACAAAATCGACTTAAAATATTCAAATACGCAGAAAACGAGGATGCTCCGCGACCCCCTGCTTAAGAAATTAGAACGGCTATGATATTTTGATTTAATGGACAAAAAAACTGAAAAGTGTTTTTTTTTCTAGAAACATGGTAGAATAAAAGTATACAAAGTTTCACTTCAAACATACAAATACAGCGGTCAGTACCGAACCCGTCCACGAACTTTTCGAACAACCCTCGTATATATATCACATAAAAATGGTGAAAAAGTAAATTTGACACTCCGTGGAACAGGTGGAACCAACTTCTCTCTCTCTCTCTCTCTCTCTCTCTCTCTCTCTCTCTCTCTCTCTCTCTCTCTCTCTCTCTCTCTCTCTCTCTCTCTCTCTCTCTCTCTCTCTCTCTCTCTCTCTCTCTCTCTCTCTCTCTCTCTCTCTCTCTCTCTCTCTCTCTCTCTCTCTCTCTCTCTCTCTCTCTCTGTGTGTGTGTGTGTGTGTGTGTGATTCTCTCTCTCTTTCATATATGTAAAAATACATCATTCTGTCACAAAGATTATAAATGTTCTGCATGAAATGAATTGTATTTCAAAAATAAAAATAAAAAAAATAAAATGGGACATGTACCTTTTTTTTATATTTGTATTGCTTAAAACTTTTATTGCTAGCATTTCAAAAAAAAATGTAAGAAGGTTGCAAAGTTCAGCTCTAGTTTACATTGATGATACAATAAACCTTACTCGGAATGCATTGCATCATGTTCAAAATACTTAAAAAGTGACTATAACTTTACATTTATTAGTTACTTTCATATTATAAGGTGCAACTCTGCAGTCGTCATTGCACTGAGTTATTATAAGATTCTCATATGATAATGTATATGTATTCCGAATAATGTTTCTATCTTTGTATGCCATATACAGTTGCTATATATTAATATGTATTAACGAGCTGATAAGAATCATACTAAGACTTTTTCTGCATACCATAATATATCCGCAACGAAATTCTGGGTCAGTCTCGTTTCCTCCTTTATGACTTCTAGGTCAAAGCATTCAGGTTTTGTTATTTTTATTTCATTCCTATAAAGATATTTTTAAAAAACTATGAAATTGTATCAAGACAATAATTTTATTGATTATGCAATTTGACATCAAATTATTCAAACATAATAAATAATTCTTCAAATTTATTTTTCATACAACATTTTTTTTCAAGGTGTACCACATGTTTTCTATTACCAACGCTGAAAAAAATCAACAACAATAATTTTAGATTCAAATGGATAATAGAATGCAATGTAAAGCGATTCAACTATTTTAGAAATGAATTTGATGTATAAACATAATATGAAGAAAATTTCACAGAGTCAATAGAAATGGGTTAGAATTTGTTATCACTGCATGAAATAAAAATATGATTTATACATGAAATAACATTTAGAGTTAACATAAATTAATATTAAAAACATTCAAATGAAGCGCTGTATTTTACGTCAGAATATCCCATTGTAATTTATGCCAGTAAAAAATTTAACTGCATCTATCAGTAAGAAATCAGGATAAATTTCAAAATAACTTTGAAAAGTTATTGGCAAAAAAGTACATTTTTATTTGTATAGCTTTAAACTTTTATTGCTAGCATTTCCATTAAAATGTTAAAAGGTTGCAAATTTTAGCTTCAGTTTACAGTAACGATACAAAAAACCTAGCTCAGAATGTATTGCATCATGTCCAAAATGCTCAAAAAGTGACTTGGTGTCTATAATTTTACATACATTAGTGTAAAGACATAACACTTTCGTCATATATATTAAAAAGTGCAACACTGTAGTCGTCTTTGCACTGAGTTATTATGAGATTTTCATATGATAATGTATACGAATTCCGAATAATGTTTATATCTTTGTATGCCATATACATTTGCTCTATATTTATATGTATTAACGAGCTGATAAGAATCATACTAAGACTTTTTCCGCATACCATATATCCGCAACGGAATTCTGGGTCAATCTCGTTTTCCTCCTTTATGACTTCTAGGACAAAGCATTCACGTTTTGTTATTTTTATTTCTATACTATAAAGATATTTTTTAAAAATATGAAATTGTATCAAGACAAGTATTTTATTGATTTAAAAATGCAATTTGACATCGAAGTATTCAAACACAATAATGTAATAATTATATTGTTTTGAAATGATAATTCCCGGTTAAAGTTTAGAATTTATTCAAGTCCAAAAGTACAAAATCAAAATTTACATTTTTACACAAAAATTCCTAAAGTGAGAGTGAATTACAAACAAACTCAGGCACGTCTCATCTTTGACAACTCCTCTCACATTTCATAAATGAACCAATGAAACAAGTTAAAAGACAGTAGTAAAGTTTGGGGAAAGCTCAATGACATTAATTTATAACACAGGAAAGACTTTGAGTAAGCATAACAAATTCAAAGAAACACCAGTCTACATAAACCTGATAACAATTATGAGCTAATAGCATCGATACCGTGGGATGGAGAGAGAGATGTCAAGTTTGAGAAATTACAAACACGTGCAGCAATGCTCTTTCTGAAGATCAAATAAAACAATTAATTTTCAATTACAAATTCCCAGTACATCAATTATAATATTTAAACAATACCTAAATCATAAGTACATCTAAGAAACTAACAAATTGTCTTTATCAAAAATATGAATTTATACGCATGTATATAACATCCGCCCCCTAAAAAAAATTGGCATACAATTTTAAACATTAAACGATAAAGACAATCATAAAATACGCACACAAAAGAAATGTTATACAAAATGATAATGAAGAAAATATAATACATGTACAAGAAGAAAAATACATTCTAGTAATGAAATCAGAAGTGAATAAAATGTTTTCGAAGCATGTATACCTTGGTACCATCAAACATTCTCACATTCATACAAACATAATATTCAAATCAGAGTGCATCATAAGAACTCATAACTTGCGCTGCAATGCATAGTAAAAAAAAATGTAAACAACAAATTCTCGAATATGGTTGTTCAAAGTATAACCTGTATGGAATAACACATCCTCGGTTAGAATAAATCATACCACTTTCAAATAAAGATAAAACAATATTCAATTACGTAATTGCATAAGGTATAACCCTGACGGAATAAAACATCCTTGGTTAGAAAAAGCAATTAATATATCAAACCAACACAAAATTTTTGTTACACGATGTATGCCACAAATACTGCATACTAATACTATGTAGAATTGCATAAGGTATAACCCTGTCGGAATAAAACATCCTTGGTTAGAAAAGCAATTACAATATCAAACCAACACAAAATTTTCATATCACACGATGTATGCCACAAATATCGCATACTAGTAATTCCTACCTTCTCAATTTCTACCGTTTTCAACAATATGTATAAGCTGTAATACTTGTGGAATAAAACATCCGTAATTACATAAACATACATATGAAACACTGTAAATTAATACAGATCAAAAGTATCAAACAAACATATTATGCAAACAAAAAAAATAAAATATATCAACAGTATACACAAATGTAACATGCATTTTTTTTTCAATGATTTTCTGTTTTTACATTTTTTTTTCAAGTGTTCATAATCATTTTAATACATTGTATAAAGACGTCATAAGTTAGGTGGTGGTCGCGTGTCGATAGCACGTTTGGCTTTAGCATTTAAAGCCGACAATGGAACCCAAATTGCATTTTCGGCTGGTTCACCCACAATTTGTACTAAATATTTGGAATGTCGTTTTCCTAATACCCGTTTAATTTTGTGGAATCCATCTGTGTCACTAGAAACAGAAAAGGTTGGTAAGTCATTCGGATCCACATGATCACTGTCACGGAATCTAGCTGGTTTTCGTCGAATTATCTCCGACTTTTGCGTTACGTTATGGTGTTGGTCAGTTTGTGTTTCCGTGGATTTGTAGGTCTTGGGTGCATGTAATACACTTTGTAACTGTAAAGTAATTTTCTGGAGTGGGCTCACGTACATACGCAATTTTAATCCTATCCCGATGCACGGGGTTCAGAACTTTGTTCACAGTTGGATCTCTTAATACTACCATATGCGCACTCGGTAAATGTTCAACAACATAAGGACCATTAAATCGATTCTGAAACTTCTGTCCCTCTCCAGATAAGTCCGCTTGAAGGTATACGTAATCTCCCTCTTCAATGTCTATGTCTTTTGCATTTGCATTGGCTAACTCTTTCATTTTGACTGCTTTCATCTGCGCATTGTCTTTTGCAATGCTCCGAATAACAACGAGTTTTTCAGCGTGTTCCTTCATATATGATTGTATACCTTTGTGTAAAGTTTCAAAGTTCAGTATAACGTTTGTAAGAGGAAATTTCGGTCGTTGGCCATATAAAATCTCATATGGTGAAAATCCTAAAGTTGTATTTACAGACGTGTTCATCGCAAAGACGACGGCCGGTAGGAATTTCTTCCAGGATTTCCTGTCGTTTGAAATATATGGCGTCAATTTCTCGGCTAAGGTAGAATGTGTCCGTTCACATGCTCCGAGACAATGATGTACAAAACTGGGCGTGAATTCCTGCGTGATGTGAAGACTTTTACACAGTTCTCTGGTAACTTCTGCCACAAATTCACTGCCCTGGTCACTAATAAGGGTATTACACACACCAAATAATGTAAATAATTGAAAAAGCGCATTAGATACTGTTAAAGCATCTTTGTTTCTAATAGGGATTGCAAACAAATATTTTGAAAACATATCAACAGCTGTGAAAATGTAACTATCACCGTCCGGTGTTGGCGGTAAACGTCCATATAAATCAATCTCCCAGACTTCAAAGGGTGATGAAGGCATTTGATATGCGGTGATCTTTGACTTTGTTGTATTTTGCGTCATCTTTCGTTTTTGACAGAAATCGCAAGATTTTACATAATCATAAACAAGTGTTGCTAGTTTCGGACAGTAAAAGTTTTCTTTGATTTTATCCAATGTGTCTTGAATTCCTCCATGTCCGCCCATTGGTGAATCATGGTAAACCTCTAGCACTTTTAATACGAGATCCTGCGATAATACCATCTGGTATGGATTCAAAGTCTTCGATCTCTTGGATTTTATTATCTTTGAATGATATAGAATGCCATCAAATATTGCAAAGTCGGTATGCTTCAGCATTATTTCACGGGCTGCCTTCTGGGATGATGGTAATTGGTCACTTGTGAGATACAAGATAAGTGGCAATAGAGAGGCATCATTTCTTTGTGATTGAGTGATGTAATCGTGGGTCACGCCAATTTCTTTAATTATGTCTGGACGTGGCTGTACTGGTATGTCTAATTCTGATTCACTACAACTAGCGTGGCCCGAAGTGACCTCTTGAGGAGGAGAATGTTGGTCAGGGTGTTTATCAGATTTGTTTTGCTCATTAACACTAAATTTCTCACAGTGGGTAGTAATTGAATCACTGGTTTCTGTTGGCTGAGTGTTTGTCTGTCTAGACCGTTCCTCATCCAAATTTGTTTTGTCAATTTGCGTGCGAGAGAATTTAGGCAAGTCACGTGTGTCATTGGCAAGAAGAGGCATTTTTGCATTATAGCGAGGTATATCGATGTTGTCCTCAGTATCAGCGTCATAAACATTTTCAATATTCACAAAATTGCAACGCATGTGATCTTGCGCTAATAGCGTTTTCAGGGACTGTCCATTTGGTAAAGTGATTGATGTTGGTGGGTCATTTACATAGGGGAAAAATGGATCGTCCTCGTCCGGGCTTGCATCCAAAATTGTTGGAAATTCAGGATTTCTCGATAATGCATCAGGAACTACCATCTGAGCTGCAGGTTTATATTCTATTGAGAAATCATAACGTTGTAAAAGAGCTAACCATCGTTCATATAGCTACCCATATGAAAAAATACTATAGCTCAGTTGACGGTCAACTGACCGTCAATTGACCCCATGCAAATGAGGGAGCGATCAACTCATTTGCATAGAGTGGACGAAGTTGTTTTTGAAACAGCGGTTTTAAGGCCTGATGGTCACACTCCACAGTAAAACGTTTCCCACTTAAATATGTCGAACAGTCAAGAATAGCGGTAACCATTCCAAGTAGTTCTAATTTAGTTGGTCCATATGAACTCTGCCACTTTGTTAGACCTTTAGACCCAAATCTTACCACACGAGGGGTTCCATCAGGGTGTTTTTGGTATAACATGTATCCAATTCCTTTGCTAGACGTATCTACTGCAAGTCTAAATTCAAGGTCAAAGCGCGGAAAAGCCAGCACGGGGCTCTGTAGTAAAAGACGTTTTAATTCCTGAAACGCTGATTCTTGTTCGTCCGTCCAAATGTATCTTGCGTTGGATTTGAGGAGTTTATTCAGGGGGTTAGCCACTGCGGAATAATTTGGTATAAACTTCCGAAACCAGTTAAAAAGTCCAAGAGCACGTCGCAATTCATTAGCATTCTTTGGTGCTGGTAATGTTTCAATAGCTTGTAGTTTATCAGATGGGGGACTTATTCCATGTTTGGATATCACATGCCCCAGAAATGTGCATGAAGATTGAGCAAATGCACACTTTTTGGGATTGATCTTAAGTCCTGCATTTCTAAGGCGAGCAAAAACTTCTTCAAGATCTTTGATATGTTCCTCGAATGTAGACGAAGCAACTATTGCATCATCAATGTAACACAAAACTGAACGGAATGTCATGCCGCTAAAAACTTTGTCCATCAACATTTGAAAGGAGTTTGGGCTGGTTTTCAAACCCATGGGCAAGCGCTTGAATTTGTAAGTTCCGAAACAAGTATTAAATGCAGTGTATTTTGTCGATTCAGGGGATATACACATTTGAAAAAATCCTGAACTCAAATCTATACTGCTGATGTAGTGCGGAGTTCGCTCAGAAAAGGATTCCGTAAGTTCTTGTAAGTTCGGAATGTTGTATCTGAAATCTTGACTCTGTGAATTAAGATATCGGAAATCACAACAAAAACGATACGAGGTCATGCTGTACTCCTTTGTAATGTTGTCCGGTTTTTCGGCGGGTTTATTTCGCTTAGAAATCAACACAATAGGACTCGTAATTGGCAGGTCTTCCTTCTCGTCCACAGGTACAATAATGCCTTGACGTAACAGTTCATCTAACTGATGCCGCAACACTTCCCGTTTTTCAGGCGGAAGTCTGTATGGTTTGTGGTGTTTTGAAATTGCGCCTGGCTTTAGATGAATGGTATGTTGCACAACATTAGTGACACCAATATCGGGATTGTCACTCGTAACAAAACAGTCTTTGTTGGCCCATAGTGCATTTTGCAATGCTGTCATCTCGTGAGTGTCTAATTCAGTATTAAGGGTAAAATTTGTCATGAAATTTTCCAACGACTCGCCACCTACATCATTTTCCCTACCACTACTATTTACAGAAACATTTGCACACATATGTAAATCATCATTTTCATTCATTTTTGAGATAACATGATCATGCAATGGCTCAAAATAAGCAATGACATTGTTTCTACCAATATTTACATGTTTGTCTGAAACATTCAACATTTTGACTGGCACCGTATGCCCTATGTCTACAGAAGCAATTGATTTAGCTACAATCAAACCTCTATCCATCATAACATCATTTGGTAAACATACACCTGTTAAACCAATATGAACATGATTTGGCACCTTTGCTTTGACAATCATACTTGAATGTGGAGGTAAAGTAACATAAGATGCATTCCTTACCTTAATTTGTGAATTAAAATCCATACATACAGACATTGATCGAAAATCTAACACAACTCCTAATGACATTAAAAACTGGGTGCCAAGAATAATTGGGTGAGACAATTCCTGAATCACAAATACTGGAATAAACACATGGGATTCCCTGTCGGACAACTGCATCTGGATTCTAGCAGTACCTAAAATTTTAACATGTTGACCATTTGCTAATTGCACTTCAGGATTTTTAGAAGGCATGAGATCACTTTTTGTTTTCGAGCCTAAACTCTGATAGAATTTTGAAGAAATTATGTTGACTGTACTACCCGAATCCAGCAATGCAGAGACCGAGACGGAACCCAGATATACTGGCAAATATATAAGTTTTCCTTGCTGAAAAACGTCACATTTCCCGGCACCATTTCTCGTTTGATTTTCAGAGCCCAAGACAGATGCCGCATTTATCCCGGGCGTTGTCCGTTTTTTGCATCAGGGGCGCGATTCTTGGGCGATGCAGACTTGTGCTGTTGACAGTCGGTCGCGATATGTCCTTTTTGGTGGCATAATTGACATTTCGCATTGGGTTCTTTCCACCATTACCGTTCCAATTGCACACTCGTTGAATGTGTCCTTCACCCGAACAACTGTGGCACGTACGGACATTCGCGCGGTCTTGATTGTAATTCTGCATCCCTCTTGGACGGTCGCGACTCGGAGCCTCCAGTCTGTCCAGCCTGTCAGTAATGGACTTCATCATCTGGAAGAGCTGTTCATCTCGACCACGGCTAGGCTTCTCCTCGATACGGACTGCAGCTACAGTGTTAGGGGGGCTCGTCCTGTATCCATACGCCTCACCAAGTTTGGCTTGTTGTAAAGCATCCGTAAAATTTGTGACGGATGCGGTCCGTACAAAGAACGCTAACTGTTGTGGTAGTTCATTGACAAATTTGGTTATAAGGTCTCTCTCTGGTTTTTGTAGTTTAGTCCCTTTTTCTAGAATTTTGCTATGAAAGTCCTCAATGGGCTGTGTGGGACTGAGAGAAAGACTTTCAAATATGGCACTCTCCGCAACCATATTTGGATCCAGCATATCAGTTTTGGCGTACTGACATACGAAAGCGTGTCTGACAGATGTCCATGTGCCCTTTGATGTATCATCCAAAGAATTAAACCAAATTAGGGCAGGGCCTTTTAGGTGTAGATGAAAGGCAGCAATCCTTCGGCTGTCATCCCTCAGGTTTTGAAAAATACAAAAGGATTCAAATTCAGATAGAAAGTTTTGGCCATTCTCACTGGCAAATCCCGAAAACTTGCGTATAAAAACTTTGTCCGAAATTGGCAGGGGAATTTGTGTGTTACATCTCCCATAGGTTTGATTCAGACGTGGCCGAAAGATTGGTGTTTCCTCCCAATCATCCATGTTTAAATCTGTTGGTGCTGGAGACAAATAATTTTCTGGTCTATACATTTTTGTCAGTTTATGTAGTCTTAATACCTAGTAAAAGTGAATACAATAGATCCAAAGTTTAGTCCAAAGTCACTAATGAAATTTTAGATTCTCCACCATGTAATAATTATATTGTTTTGAAATGATAATTCCTGGTTAAAGTTTAGAATTTATTCAAGTCCAAAAGTACAAAATCAAAATTTACATTTTTACACAAAAATTCCTAAAGTGAGAGTGAATTACAAACAAACTCAGGCACGTCTCATCTTTGACAACTCCTCCCACATTTCATAAATGAACCAATGAAACAAGTTAAAAGACAGTAGTAAAGTTTGGGGAAAGCTCAATGACATTAATTTATAACACAGGAAACAATTTGAGTAAGCATAACAAATTCAAAGAAACACCAGTCTAAGATCTGACCATAAACCTGATAACAATTATGAGCTAATAGCATCGATACCGTGGGATGGAGAGAGAGATGTCAAGTTTGAGAAATTACAAACACGTGCAGCAGTGCTCTTTCTGAAGATCAAATAAAACAATTAATTTTCAATTACAAATTCCCAGTACATCAATTATAATATTTAAACAATACCTAAATCATAAGTACATCTAAGAAACTAACAAATTGTCTTTATCAAAAATATGAATTTATACGCATGTATATAACAAGCTGTAAACAAACGGACTTCTACAATGGAGTGGGGAAAACCCTAACTTTTATCACTATTAATCATTTGTATGTATATATGATCATGGGATTAGTAGATAATAGTGTACATAATGCATTAAGCCTGTAAAATGCTTGGAAAAATGCATCACGTCTTTCCGAGAGCGATTTAAAAAACTAGCCTTTTCGAAAAACACATGTAGCATCTTAAGTAGTAACCCATAACCCAACTCATTAAGCATGTTAAACATAGTTTCTACGGCATTCTCTATCCAGAGTTATCTTCCGCTACGCTCACAACACCTCTGTCAACGCTCGTTGTACAAAATTCTTGTACAAATTTAAAACGGCGATGATTCGAAATTTAAATGATAATTAAATATTGTAATTATGGATAAAGATGATTATTCATCCTTTATTTTAAATCTATAATCCCTCAGACCGAGTTATTTTCAAAGATTTTATTGAACTATTTTGCGAATTAAAAAATAATATTTCATTGAAAAATCCTTTTAAGAGGTAATAAAGTTTAATGAATAATGTTTTCCGATAAGAAATATAATTAAAAACTATTTTTAATACAACTTTTAATCATTTATAATTTTTTTTTCAAGAATCTTATATAACAAGCGTTGACAGATGTGTATGTGGGAGAGAAGCGAGAACGACAACTCTGGATAGAGATTCCACCACCTGATCATTCTCGCGAAACTTTTCCCGCTTACATGCGCAGATCCAGCATAAACGTCAATCCTTCATAATTATGCATTCGAATATAATGTTCTTTTCATGACCAGTACTTTGTTAATAACGAATAATATTTCGTCAAATTTGCAAGAATGCTTCATTTTTTATAGCTCATCATACTTCAGAAATTTTTGTTCTTTCCGAGAGCGATTTAAAAAACTAGCCTTTTCGAAAAACACATGTAGTATCTTAAGTAGTAACCCATAACTCACGTCTTTCCGAGAGCGATTTAAAAAACTAGCCTTTTCGAAAAACACATGAAGTATCTTAAGTAGTAACCCATAACCCAACTCATTAAGCATGTTAAACATAGTTTCTACGGCATTCTCTATCCAGAGTTATCTTCCGCTACGCTCACAACACCTCTGTCAACGCTCGTTGTACAAAATTCTTGTACAAATTTAAAACGGCGATGATTCGAAATTTAAATGATAATTAAATATTGTAATTATGGATAAAGATGATTATTCATCCTTTATTTTAAATCTATAATCCCTCAGACCGAGTTATTTTCAAAGATTTTATTGAACTATTTTGCGTAGTAAAAAATAATATTTCATTGGAAAATCCTTTTAAGAGGTAATAAAGTTTAATGAATAATGTTTTCCGATAAGAAATATAATTAAAAACGATTATTAATACAGCTTTTAATCATTTACAAATTTTCCAAGAATATATAACAAGCGTTGACAGAGATGTATGTGGGAGAGAAGCGAGAACGACAACTCTGGATAGAGATTCCACCACCTGATCATTCTCGCGAAACTTTTCCCGCTTACATGCGCAGATCCAGCATAAACGTCAATCCTTCATAATTATGCATTCGAATATAATGTTCTTTTCATGACCAGTACTTTGTTAATAACGAATAATATTTCGTCAAATTTGCAAGAATGCTTCATTTTTTATAGCTCATCATACTTCAGAAATTTTTGTTCTTTCCGAGAGCGATTTAAAAAACTAGCCTTTTCGAAAAACACATGTAGTATCTTAAGTAGTAACCCATAACTCACGTCTTTCCGAGAGCGATTTAAAAAACTAGCCTTTTCGAAAAACACATGAAGTATCTTAAGTAGTAACCCATAACCCAACTCATTAAGCATGTTAAACATAGTTTCTACGGCATTCTCTATCCAGAGTTATCTTCCGCTACGCTCACAACACCTCTGTCAACGCTCGTTGTACAAAATTCTTGTACAAATTTAAAACGGCGATGATTCGAAATTTAAATGATAATTAAATGTGGTAATTATGGATAAAGATGATAATTCATCCTTTATTTTAAATCTATAATCCCTCAGACCGAGTTATTTTCAAAGATTTTATTGAACTATTTTGCGTAGTAAAAAATAATATTTCATTGGAAAATCCTTTTAAGAGGTAATAAAGTTTAATGAATAATGTTTTCCGATAAGAAATATAATTAAAAACTATTTTTAATACAACTTTTAATCATTTATAATTTTTTTTTCAAGAATCTTATATAACAAGCGTTGACAGATGTGTATGTGGGAGAGAAGCGAGAACGACAACTCTGGATAGAGATTCCACCACCTGATCATTCTCGCGAAACTTTTCCCGCTTACATGCGCAGATCCAGCATAAACGTCAATCCTTCATAATTATGCATTCGAATATAATGTTCTTTTCATGACCAGTACTTTGTTAATAACGAATAATATTTCGTCAAATTTGCAAGAATGCTTCATTTTTTATAGCTCATCATACTTCAGAAATTTTTGTCTGGTTTTAGTTGTGCAAATATACTGTTTAACACGGCATATATATCTTTAAACAAATGAATTACAAATAGAGGGAAAATACTTATGCCCATAACTAACTTCAAATAATTTCAATTTTCAAATATTAATTCAAGCAGCTGAAAAAGTTAAACTATATAGACATTATCTTTTTTTCTGGATTTTTTCTCCTTTTTTTTTTGGGGGGGGGGGGAGACAACTGTTCTTATAACGAAGCAGTTTCTAATAAACTAGTCATAAAAATGTTCAATAAGTGTTATGGCCTTTTTTTATTTTAAAGAAAGTGGAATATTTCTGTGATTTTCAACACGTGCATTTGGAGCTTAACCAATGCAAAATCTATTGATTGTTTTAAATTACTTTCTATTCTATAAAATTGTCACTTAATGCAAATAACAAGTCGTATGCCTCAGGAAAAAAACAAAGTAGCATGCACCTTTTTTTGATGAGAAAAGTGTATTTTCTTTATTAAATACATTTCTTTGATGTCGATGCATTTCTGAAAAGAGTTACCAAGTCTGTGTTTAAAAATGCAACTGTAAAAAAAACTTTTGATGCAATCAAAGAATTTGACAATGGATACAATTGGGAATTTCTAGTCTTATGGTGAACTGAGTATTCAAAATTGATATCAGTTTTAAATAGTTGAACATGTTAGTAATGTGAGCGATGTAGTGAGACGCATTCCTTTATCATTATATCAAGAGGACGAAAACCAATTCTTAAATATTTAAGATAAGTTTTTTCTTACATCACAGAAAAAATAAATTTCTATACAAATTTTCCATGAAGACTTATAATTTTTTGTTCACCATACATTTATCTACATTTTGATGTATGCTATTGTTTTGTTTAATTTTCTTTTAATATGTGTAATTATTGCCCTGAAATTCACATTTACTATTCCATTCCATCTGCACTTCAACTTCAGTATACAAAAACCAAAGGAGAATACACTTTGAATAATTGTTTTTTCAGCCTTTTTAAAACAGGAGATAAAAATAATTGATAAAGAAAACATCAAGCATTAGTTTTAAAATTAATCACCTGTTGTGTGGAGCAAGAACATTTGGAAAGAAGATTTTTTACAAACAAAATTGCTAATATACACATTTAATCAGTTGCTCAAATTCCTCACCAATAACTGTATATAATGAGGATAGAAAATGAAAATAGGAAGCCCTCAACCTCAAATAAAAATTTTTAAAAAATAAAAACTTTATCGTCTAGAATAAATTTGAACAGATGAATGCATAAACATGGATAATTAGTAGCCTCTCTTATACAAGTTACCAAATGCAAGTCATTTGGTATTGGGACTTATTTTTAATGAATGAAAAAAATTTAAATACGGTTCAAATCTGAGAAGTATTTAGCATATAAAAACATCTAACATCTTGCACCTCAGGTACAAAAGAAGAAAGAGAATATAGGCCCTAAGGAAAATATTTTAAAGTAATAGTGTGTGTAACTGGGTCTTTATAACTCAGAAGCCCTCTAATATGCATTTTTATATGTTACAGAGCAATAAACCCTGCCATACATTCATTTCTGATTTCAGAGGAGGGAAAGAGGATAAAAACTTTTTGTGGTATTTTTACATGCAAAAAAACCCAAGGAAATATTCACAGAAAAGTTGCTCAAGAAAAAATCTTTTCATTACATGCATATCAATAAAACCCATTTTTTTGCCAAGACTGAACAAATTTCATTTCTAAAACATGAGCATATCAGGGTATATCTTGTTACCGTGAAACTTTTTAAAGGATTAATCTTTTTTTCACCTTCAACGATAATTTATCTAAATTTATTAAAAAATGATAAAAGGCATAAAAATTTAAAATAAACGAAAGACACAAGTACAATACACAAATAAAATTTCGATGGCAATTTAAGGAGAGAAATATTTTCAAGGGACACAAACAGATAGAATAGAACAGAAAGAATAATTTAATTGTTGAAAAACAAAATAAAAACAAACAAATCAAATATAAAAGAAACGTCTTCATACAAGTTAGACTAAGCCTATCGAAAAGTTATTAAGCAGATATTTGTAAAGAATTTCGATCATGAAAACAGAGAATATGACACTTGATGATCTGTGGAGATACAGACTGTACTGCCGAGCCGACGCTAAGTAGGTCATCATATTGAAGAGGCATCTACACTTTTTATTATGTATCCAAGGGACCAGATGTTTAAATTGATGGTATTAGCATATGAGACTTAATTTGTGACTTAAAGTAAGTGATTTTATTATTATTGGTATATATATTTATTTACTTATTCTAGATGTCTTATTGTAATGACGTTTTTTCAAAATATACCAAAATCGTGAACAAGAAACAACGATAATTGACAAATATGTATGGTGATTAATAGTAAATATTTTCCTTCATCTTAATTTTAAAGTAGAATAACAAAGTTAACTATAATATTATCAGCTGTACTCGGTAATATCAACACAAATAATCATCGTGTCAGATAACTGTTTTGTCTTAGGGCAATGCAACGCACTAATACATTTGAAACCAATGGAAAATGCTCACGCCACATGGACAATGGAAGAGTTTGTTAGGCATTTATTTATATCTTATTGTATCAGAATACAATAAAATATATCATAGTGTAAAGATTCCTAATATAAATGGACAGTGTCCCTTACGACAACACTTAATAAATTGGAAATTTCTCTCGTTCACTTTCTAAAGATCCTGAACTACTTCAAAACACCATTGAATTTCAAGGCCTCTTGAACATAAAAAAAATCGATAGTCAAGGACACCATTATAAAGTATGTTTTGATAAAAGGGGGATTAAATCATACATGTTCCACTTTGCTGAACAGGTCATATGATTTCAGTTGGCAATTCTTTGTTCATGCATTAACGTTACTTTATGCATGAATTGGGTGTTTGAATCGAAAATCAAATACTACAGGGAAAATTCATGCGGCTTTAGCATAAGTTTCTCACGAACGAAGTCTCTGTCATGTAAAATAAAACTTTCAAAATGTACATAATTGAAAGATAATGAAAAAAATTCTTATATAATTAAAGATATATCATGTATTGAGATATTAATTACAGGGTCGACATATATCACCTCAGTGTTCTTCACCTTCAGTGTAGATTAGCATTTGATAAATTGCTTTTTATATTTTACCGCATATATTTTAAATTAGGGATACACAAATTCTTTACCATCAGTTAAAACAGTTTGTTAAAAAACTCATCCTAAACAGTTTTAAAAACGCAGGTTCATATATAACTGCTTGTCATAAGGCAAGGAAAGATACAACTTTTCTTTTGACATATTAGAATTAAATAAATTCCTTTTTATAATAACATTTTAAAAACATTCTTTTAATAACAACGTTTAAAAAAAAATTAAGTCTTGAAAAGCTGTTAGACACTTGTAGTAAAAGTTTTATCAATTTCTTTAAGACAACCGAAATAAACATATAAATCAGAATTCCGCAAAATGCACTTTAATTTTCTCAAACATCGTCTAATTTCTCATTATTTCACTTTGTATATATAATAGTTATCGTAACATAATATCTAGTGGCTTTCTAGGCAAACAAGTATTACACATGATGAAAAATGTATCGATAACACAGAGTATCTCTTAACTTATTCCTTGACAGCCGTAATTACACTCAGTAACACTGTAGCCCTATGGAGTGGTGCAGTCATAAGTGTTTATACAACCCAAACAGAAAAGTCGTGAAGTTTAATGGTACTTAGACACAGATTTGAAGTTAATATTTTCAGTATAATATCAAGAATTATATATTTTAACAGCATTTCACACAAAAATTAATTAAAAATCTTATTTCATTTAAAAGTTATTAAAACTTTAAATTTTTCGGCGGGTTTGATTGACACATCCTTGCACTCTCACAAATTTAAACTTTATTCTTAATCCTTAGGAGAAGTGGCAATCTTGTGTTTTAATGAGAAATATTAAAAATTTTATCCAGAAAAATAATTTTATTCAGAGTAGAAATGTTAGAAAGCAAAACTTCTTCACAGGTATCGTCATTCCGAGCTAAGTGTGTTTAGCAAATCGATCACACTCGTGTTATGTACACAGTTTTTGTAAACAGAGCACGAGCTCAGTTATTGTTGATGTTTACGATTCACCGGTTGCGTTCAATCGTCAAAGTCTGCTCACCACAAATGCACGGACTGACAATATAAATTATTGTGCGTTTGTTTCGCTTTCGAACATGTCTACTCTGAATTTTCTGGATTAAAGAATTAATATTTTTCATTTTTTTCATTTCTTTTAAATGAAATAAGATTTTAATTAATTTTTGTGTGATACAGTATTAAAATATATATGTCGTAATATTATAGAGAAAATATTAACTTCAAATCTTTGTCCAAGTACCTTTAACGTCGAAGAGTTTTCATTCTATTGTAAGTAAAAAATTATATTTGAAAGCAGATATATCACTAAGTTGAAATAATTGGCAGATATATAATCCACATCCTTAAGGATGTTTCAATTTTCTGATGAACGAATAATTATGTTTCCTGCTAATTTACTTAGTAATAAACTATTTAAATAAAACTTGACTTACATATAGATGCTGATAACTATCATAATAAGAATCATGATGTTACAAAAATATATCAGAAAATTATTTTGTACAAATACAAAAATATAATCAATCAAGAGGTCAATCTTAAATCATTATACAAGGACAAAGGTAAATGGTAGAAAAAGAAAAAAAATTGCAGTTAATTCTCTCACTACAAAATTTGTTATAAATTATTCCTATTTATGAGATCCATATTCGAAGATATGATAAAGATACTATGAAACATGTACTGAGAGAAATAAATAGACATGCGTTGTCTTAAGTCCACATAACACAAACACACATGTATCTTTCAATTTTTGGGTACGTACAAGAAAATGATTCGTACAGCATGTAATGTCACAGCCACTATCAAAATGCAAGTTTCTTTTCTTTTTATGTATATTAGATGTTCTTCAGTGAGGAACAAAAATTACAGACACCGGTAATACATATTACCTTTCTTGTATATACATCGGTTTTCAAATTTTCCCTTTTTCAAAATACAGGTTTTAATCCGTATTTTAAGAAATCACAGAAACAAATAAAGATAGAAATTAATTAGGGAAATTAATTTATCCGTGCTTTTTGGTATAGATAGACAAATGTAGAGTTTTATGTAGGAAAGTGTAATAAAGGGGTAAATTGCATCTTATATACTATCATATCCACTTCGTTACTTCTTTGTTCTTAACTAGAACAGTCAATATTTTCATATAAAAGAATCTTACCCTTTATCTTTGCAGAACCTCTGTTTAATTCAAAAACAAAAATTTCTAGAATCGTTTATCATAAAATCAATTTCCAAAAATACATCTTAGATGAAAAAAAATATTTAATTTTTTTTCCTTTGTGCATGTATAAAGTACATTGGTTCCAATTTCGTGGATTTGTCTCTTCAAAGGGATTTGTTTCTTAGGAATTCTGCACATTTAATACCTTTTTGTGGTGGAAAGGTGGCTTTATAAGATTTTTTTTTACAAAAGTTTTATAGCTATAGTGTGTTTTATAAAACTTACTTATCTATGTTATCCATGTTCACTTAATTCTGAGTAATTGATGAATGTGCACTTTTCATTAGTACCCTCTTGCAATGTCTGTTAATTATAACATTAACATTTGGTACAATCTATATCATTTTAAACAAACGTATGCGCAAAGCTAAACAAAATTTACGGTGCTTTGTTCTTAAACGTGTGTCATAAACAAGAAATTTCTTGTATATACATGTATACAAATTTGATAGTAGAACTTAAGATATTTCAACCTCAGAACGTTTTCCATGTGGAAATTCAAAATCACATTTCAAATATATTCTACGTGTATAAATAAAAGCATCAAATTTAACAGTCAATAATGAACTAGGTTATTATCCACTTTACCATTTATTTTTATGAAAATATGTTAACTGCATATAATAATTCACTTTTTGAATTACCTGTCAAAGAGGAAAAAGTGTTAGCTTTGAAAAAAGTTATACCTCATGGCAAAGCAAGATTTTCAATCTTTAACAAAAGTCAAATTTATCATCTTTGAATATTTCCCACAAGGATTCCAGATTTAAGTTAACTATTTGAACACTTGAGAGAAATCTCATTTTCTAACGCTGGAAAACTTATTATTTTCATAGTAAAATCTTAACCTGTACTTATTATAAATTGCGGTTTTACTTAGTTTTCTTGAAAAAGCCAAAAAGATCCCAGCTTACAATCAGTGAACATTCACTCTATATATTTATTGAATCAGGAAGATATTGTGAAACAATCATGCCTTTATAACTGTTATGCTTACAATTCATCGGTTGAAAATTAAAAAAACAACAACCAAAAAAAAAAAAACAATTGAACTTTACTACCCTGTGTATGACAATATTCGATTTCAATATAGGGATATTTTTGATGATAAATAAAATTATTACCTAACCTACTATATAAATTATAATTAGGTATTTTGAACTGTTTCACGGTTTACTTTATGTTTTTGCGTGAAACAGTGAACTGTTGACTGGTCCACAGAATGAACTGTTGACTGTTTCAAGCGTCATCGTGATATTCAAGCGTTTTGATGATCACGGCGTCACTATTTACCTGCTCTATAATTAATCAAATTTAAATAAAACACACAAACAATCCATTTATTAAGTATTACTTTAAATTAAAAATATTAATTTAATCTTTATATTATGTGTTCAGCTAATTAATAGACAAGTATGTGAATAAACAGTTGTGAAAACGTTTTATTGATTGTTTGTGTGTTTTTATTCCAATTTAATTAATTATATAGTAGGTTAGGTAATAAAACACTTATTCAATGACTACTCGGTGAAGCAGTCAAACTGTTGTCCCTCGGTAGTGGGGGAGACCTGGGAAACTGTTGCCCTCGGCCTTCGGCCTCGGGCAACAGTTTCCCAGGTCTCCCCCACTACCTCGGGACAACAATTTGACCGTTTACCTCGTAGTCATTAAATAAGTGTATACTGTGGTACTGAAACCATTAGAGAAATTGTTTACTCATCTAATTATAATACTATAAAATATAAATTTTATGTTGATACATAGATAAATGTTTTTGCAGAGGAAAGAAGTCCAGGGACTATAAAGAAGAAATGTGTAAAGTTGTATAGTTCTATAGCCATTATGTTATAATAAATGTTCTGTTATATTCTATCTGATTTTTTATTTGACTGCATGCTAATATGGTCATGTCAATAAACTGAATAAAGAAAAAAGAATACATACATAATTTAATTTCTCATTTAACATATCAAAAAATTTCAAAATTGACCAACAGGTAGAATAAAACATGTTATTTACTTACATTTCACAAAAGAACCATTTACAACTGCTGTTTTTAATCTAAATCAATGAGTAATCCATCTTTAACTTCCTAGTGTTATGGCGTTGTTTTAATGTGCTAAAAATAGTTTAGGTTACAGTACACTTCTTGCGTAAGTTATCTTTAATAATCTAAGAACTGCTGTAAAAGCGCTGGGTCGAGTTCTAATTGTAAGTAACCTGTTTAAGCAAAATAAATAAAAAAAATCTTATATAGGCAGTTTGAAGAAACATGAGATATGTGACACGGTCCAAAAAGGTCTAGATACGGTGTTTAATTATTTAATCAGAAAAATCAGATTAATCTCCCTGTGTCCAAAGATTGAAACAAACACAAGTTGACAAACTCTCAAAGTCAGCTCGTTAAATAATCATATGCCCCCGCTGATGTTTGACACTCAGCTCGTCTCGGCAGACTCTTCAAATGCGGAGAGTAGTATTGTTCACATTCAGACGTCGATTGTCTTCAAAATATTGAATTTTGTTTGATACAAAATGCTATCTTTAAAATATCTTTGTGATATCAATAAAATCATCTATATCAGTGGAATCCAGTTAACTGCAAATTGTTGGAAACAAAGTACATGTAGTTTAAAAAATTCCATTTTTAACATGTTTCATTATCTTCTGAATCGATCTAGAAAGTAAAACCTTTTAAAATTCTGATTATGATTGACGTTGTTTTCGGGTACAGGTATAAGAAATGAAACACTTGCAGCAGCAATTCAAAATATGTGAATATAAATATAATATTATCTTAAATTCATCAGATAACTTTTTTCAGCTAAGACTTTAATTATTGCTCACCCGAATTTCTGTTGTACAAATAATTTGCAAAGCACGTGCAAGTTCTTTAAACTCTTCCTTGGCAAAGATTTTAAGCATTTCTAGACAAATTGGTATTAAGCCTTCTTTTTTTAGTAGTTCTTGTAATTTTTGTAAATCTCAATGTATATATATTCTGAAAGCAGATATTGTGTAGTTTTTGAAAATGATTATAAAAATATTTCAGAATATTTCAAAATACACCATAGTAATGCTGGAATTTCCATTTATTCAAGAATGAGTTTCATAAGATTCAATTTTTTTTTTGGTTAGTTGAATATTCTAAAAATATTTTTTTGTTGTGCTGAAAATTATGTGCATGTTGTACATTTTTTTTTACAAACCAATTTTAAGTATTTTGGGGGGATGGGGTGGGGTTGGGAGGTAATCACCAGAATTTAGCATTTTTACATACAACGTGTTACCCCTGCATTGATTTTGATAATGGCAAAATCGCTCAAATAGTGCGCAAAGTTTAACTCAAGCTAGCAAAAGCCTGGTACAACTAATAAAAAGAATTTATATATATTATTTTATTGTAATTATTTTCACTTTCCAACAGTGCAAAATTTTTTTCTCATATTTGCAGTATTAACGAATTATGATTTTTTTTTTCACACTATACTCGTTTTTCAAGTCATTGCGTAGAAATGCATAAATGTCATGTAAGGGGTTAACAGGCAATAAAAACTTATTGTTCAAATAAGCAAAAGGGAAATCATTTCTCCCCCGAAAGTTCCCGAGTAAACTTGATTATCGTAAAAATGACCCGGACTGCAAACTCTGCATCGATTTGATTGGTCGTAAAAAAATGTGTAATCTTCCAAACGCACAAACGCATTGATAACCCATTGACGGAACATAGCGTGAATAGGCTAATTAGCGAAAAATAATTCGGCAACATGCGGCGGCTATCGTTAGCCAGTTCATCGTTGAGACACCCCGTAGTTTAAGCGATCGCTATCACTGCCTTACTTTTCTTATTATATTTTCGGGCCTATTACATATCATTACGTACGGTATAGTGTTATTTTTTGTGCAGGATGTAAACCCATGATATCTATATGACTAATTCAGTTGGGTGCTAACTAACAATTAGATAACAGTTAATAGGCTCTTAAATGTTCCTAAGTACACATTGGATTCTTCGGATATCCCCGGAATTTAATTCATCAACCATCACAGAGAGAGTAGTCTGTCTTTGTGAACTGCGGCTCTAAGCCGTTCAACGTGCCTCGGTATTTAAAAGTTACTTTAAATTGTGCACTCATATTCCTTTTGCTTTCCTGTGAAAAACACAGTTTGGGACATATTACATTGGGACATTTTTAATGTTATTTTTCTGCTGGGACATGATAGTATAATATGCCGGTACCTAGCTGTCCTCGTGGTCCGTCAGGTAAGTGTTAAGCAAACTAAATAAGAAATCTTATATAGGTAGTTTGAAGAAAAAGGTGTTTGGAGGACCCTTAAGTCACTGGCTTCGGAAGCAAATTGAAAGGGGGGCTAAGTGTAAGAAAAAAACCAACGTGCAAAAAAACTTGACAAGCAAAGAAAGAGGAAATGTGCCTTCTCTCCAAAGAAGAAAATCGTGTTGGGTGGGGTTGGGTGGGGGAATGGGGGTAGGGGGGTAATATCAAAATTTTTCAGTACCACTTTCTTTCCAAATGTTTATTTCTGCAAATAAAGTGGGGGGGGGGGGGTTAAGCACCCCTTGCCACCCCCCGACCCCCGGTTCCAACTCATATGACCCTCAAGTGAAAGGAATTCAAGTTCGAATTTTTTGTGTAGGATGTAAACCCATGATATCTGTATGACTAATTTAGTTGGATACTTATTAACAATTAAATAACAGGCAGTAGCTCTTTAATATTCCTAAGTACACTTTTTATTTAAAGTAACCACGTGTACCGAGTAGGCGGAGATTCAATGAAAACATTGCATTGCGGTTCTGCTCGTAAAAATATTGATTCAGTATTTTGAAAGGCGTTACCGAACACACACAAAATATAGCGATCTGCGGACTGTGGAAAAATCATAACTTTTAGAGTATTGGAATTTTTCGGATATCCACGGAATTTAATTCATCGACCATCAGAGAGTAGTCTATCTTTGTGAACTGCAGCTCTAAGCCGTTCAACGTGCCTCGGTATTTAAAGTTACTTTAAAGTGTGCACTCATATTCCTTTTGCTTTCCTGTGAAACACACAGTTTGGGGCATATTACATTGGGACATTTTTAATGTTATTTTTCTGCTGGGACATGATAGTATAATATGCCGGTACCTAGCTGTCCTCGTGGTCCGTCAGGTAAGTGTTAAGCAAACTAAATGAGAAATCTTATATAGGTAGTTTGAAGAAAAGGGTGTTTGGAGGACCCTTAAGTCACTGGCTTCGGAAGCAAATTGAAAGGGGGGGGGGCTAAGTGTAAGAAAAAGTACCAACCTGCAAAAAACCTTGACAAGCAAAGAAAGAGGAAATGTGCCTTCTCTCCATAGAAGAAAATCCTATTTTCGTGTTGGGTGAGGTTGGGTGGGGGATTGGGGGTAGGGGGGTAATATCAAAATTTTTCAGTACCAATTCCTTTCCAAATGTTTATCTCTGCAAACAAAGTGGGGGGGGGCTAAGCACCCCTTGCCACCCCCCCCCCCCGGTTCCGACTCATATGACCCTCAAGTGAAAGGAATTCAAGTTCGAAATTTTTGCGCAGGATGTATAAACCCATGATATCTGTATGACTAATTTAGTTGGATACTTACTAACAATAATTAACTAATAACAGGCAAAAGCCTATTTAATATTCCTAAGTACACTTTTTATTTAAAGTAACCACCACTGTATACAAAGTGCTAATCGAAAATCTACTTGATTTGGATCACTAGCTATATTTGTTTGGATCATTCAAAGTTTCTGTCTGCACATTTAGACAAAAAATGTGCTTTTATATACGTTTTCTTACTGATAATAAAACTACTTCAAACAATATGAGACTTCTTCTTAGTATATTTAAAGATTGTCTTATTTTTGTTTAATATACCCCTCCATAAAAATCTGTAGCAAGCGTTTTTCACGCATCTGATGGTCATTTTTCTACTAATCATCCACTGGAATGGACTGTTGACATTATTTCAATAAAACATTTATTGTAATAGTTTATATGGATCTTCATCAAACGTAAGCTATCAAATTCGATCACAAGGTCTTCTCTATAACTTGACACTTACATCAAATTTGCACCTACCCAACTTTTCCAGAGCTATTTTAGGTTTGCGTAGAAAATATCCAGAAAGCTATCTTTGTTGGCATGACAGCTATACTTAATTTTTTGAGTATACATATAGTATTTTAGCCTAGTGCAATTAGTGAAATAATTGACGTTACTTTGTGTTTACAACAGTACTGTACAATATTTTCTTCCCCAGACTCCTCTTACATTTCAACAATGGCCCAGGCCATAGGAGGTCCATGTGTCATATGCTCACCTTAAGCGTTTTATGCTCAATCAGTGAGTGTGATAATATGTATTTATATAACTTATCGAAAAAATAGTGTTGCCTCTTGGTAAGTTACTTAGGTACGAAGGAGAGAACAAACACACGGGCACCTGACGTCACTTATTTTTCTTTTGATAAAAAAAAATTACCGTATAAGTAGAAATTTTAGCGAGGATTTAATTTTGGCATTATTAGCGAGGGTGCCGAGATCGCTAAAATTGAATTTCGCTAAAAATTAATTGCGGTTTATTTGTAATAGCTTCTTTATTATGCATTTTAAAATCGCTAAAATAACATCTCGCTAAAAATAAATTACCAGTTTTTATGGACAAATCGCTTAATTTGCGTCTCGCTAAAATTTCGACTTATACGTATCTTATTTCGTTGATTTATATGTTTAGTTCCATTTTTTCATTCCGGAATAAAGGATGGATCCAACATAAATTTCTTCGGGAAACGGGAGGTGGTTACATTGTTGTCCATAACACTAAAAGATCCCAACACAAAAACCCTACTTTATGGTTGGGGATGGGGTCGGCTTAATTTGTGGACAAGCTACATTCTCCCATATATATTCTCATTTTTCTAATCAACTTATGACAGTCATTCATCAACAAAGACATACCAAATTAAGAATTTTAATGTCGCTCACCAATTTACATGTACTATTGTAGAATTTTAAACAATTTTAAAGATCGATTTCAACTCTTAGACTTCACATATACACATGGTTTTGTAAATATTTAGAGGTATATATATGCATTCAAAGTTTTGATTAGAAAATAATGATTAAAACGCATTCAACTTCAAATCTTAATGCCGCTTCGTTCATTTACTAATTTCAATTCAGCCAAATAAGCGTTAAGAAGAGATTGCATGGAATATTTAAAATGTTTTCATGTAATAAAAAGAGAACAAACAGTTACCACATTTCTCAAAGAAATGCATGGATCTTTTTTTATAGAATTCATGGCATATCCGTGAAAATCAATTAACTTCCGTAACTATAATTCTTTTATCTTAGACTGACTGTTAATTAAGAGTTTGTGTTTCTTGGGGGAGGGGGGGGGTCAAAGTTATTTTGATATGGTTACTTTAATATTCTTTAATTTTAGTGAAAAATGAAAAACTTATCAGGTTTTGATCCCCTGACCTATATCCGCTTTTCTGGATCTGTCTATGGGGATATAATGCCAAATTTTAATTAAACTTTTATCTTCATAGATTCTGTTTCAGATTTTTAGTTTTAAGTTCTGATGTCTGATTATAGTGTGAAAATAGGTGAAAATTACAAAAGTTGCATTTTAATCTCTTTATCATAGATTTAGAAAAAAGAGAGAAAAAAGTGTATATGGCGAGGACAATCACCCGCGCTATGACGGAAAAGTTTTATTTTTCTAAAATTATGTTGTCGGTAATGTCATCTTCAACAGATTAGATTCATATATTGTACTGAAAGACATGTTGCTTGAAAATTGCTTTTAGACTTATGTAGTCGAAAATGGGTGCGTTTATATAAAATTATTCTAGCTATAAAAATTTATTTTTGAATATGAACGGACCAGGTTTCTATTCGAAGTATTGTGTTTAAACTACGGAAAAGTAGTATTGTGTTTTTTTAAATGGCGTCTGAACCCATTCTATCTAAAAGTCGAATATTTCTGAAATAAAAAAAAGTGAGGATAATGAGCATTGATTTATGTCGAAAGATATACAAACAATAAAAAAATGTGAGCAGGGCATAAATACGGACCCCCCCCCCCCCCGGAATACCAGAGATGGGATCAGGTGCCTAGGAGGAGTAAACATGTTGATCGATCACATCCGCTGTGAACTCTATGTATTGATTAAGTAAACGGAGCATTTCGTAATCAAATTTAGTATAAAAACAGTTGGGTGAAATAAGTAAGCCAAAATAAAAAACGACCCAAGATGAATTAAATGATAGGTTGAAAAACATTATTTGTCTCAACAAATTCGTTTCTTTAAAGCAACTTAACGTATTCAGTCTTACGCCTATGGAAAAAGTTCGAATAGTTTGTGAAGCCCTTTTTCCGTTTTACATACCTTTGAAACATAAGTGAAAATATATTACGTGTATTTATCATTAAGCTATTTAATGACATAAACTTGAGACAGTGTCTATGGATTATAGTATACTCCCCCTATATACGCCTTCATTCATCACGAAGTATTCTACTCAAATCAGACATAGCATTTCTGTATCAATCGCGACAAAACGCAAATCAAGTATCGCACAAATACCAGCAATGATAGCACATTTCATCAAATTCTATAATTATCTATTTCTGTTTAACTTCTTTCGACTGATAAATGTTTCTCTTGTCATAATAAACGCCAATATTTTTTCAAAACTGTTTAAATCGCGATAATTTTATCAAAAAACAATAAATCTTAATCTCATGCAAATCACAAAAAGGATCCGAAAAAAGTATAGCCATCGCAAAAATATGTTGCAAACATAGTATAGCATTCACTTAAACAAGAATAGCTAAATTTCTCTAAAAAGCGTAATTTATAGAAATCAGATGATGTTTCGTGGATGAATTGAGGTGAAAACTTAGATACAATAACTTTTACAAAAGAATATAGTTTTAAAAAATTATGAACAATTGAAATAATTCAAAATGAGCGAAAATTCAATTTTAACTTAGTAAATGAGAACGGTATCGAATTTCTAACATGTTTCAACTTAAAAATTTACCCAAATCAATTTACATTGATTCTATGAAGGTTTAATAAGTTTCCTTATTTCTTAAAGTTACTTTTACCCATATTTTGTCTGCAGAATTTTCTTTTTACCCATAATGCATCAGAGTACCCAAAGCAATATAGCAAGTGATCCAAATCAAGTAGATTTTCGATTGCACTTTGTATACAGTGACCACGTGTACCGAGTAGGCGGAGATTCAATGAAAACATTGCATTGCGGTTCTGTTTGTAAAAATATTGATTCAGTATTTTGAAAGGCGTTACCGAACACACACAAAATATAGCGATCTGCGGACTGTGGAAAAATCATAACTTTTAGAGTATTGGATTTTTCGGATATCCACGGAATTTAATTCATCGACCATCAGAGAGTAGTCTATCTTTGTGAACTGTAGCTCTAAGCCGTTCAACGTGCCTCGGTATTTAAAGTTACTTTAAAGTAATATACGCTATAACGTGCGCCATTTTAAAATACGGCTGGAAATTTATATATATTGTTTACCAATAAAAGTTACCAAAATGCTGTAAATTACACCATTTAAATAAAATTCGTTATAAAGTTATCAAATTATAGTTATTTATTATCCTGCAAGGAGAATAATGTCTATTTTTAAGTAAATCCACCACGTGACGCCGTCGCTACTTTTAGATTGATAAACAAACACGACGTCAAGAAAACGAGGTAAGCCCTTTGAGATAGAACTCACTTTTGACATGGATGGCGTGTTACTATTAATATAACTTATCTTTAAATGTAATCAGTATCAACCATCTATACTCTGTTATGACGCATATTAACCTTTTATTAATAATCGTTGTCAAAATGCAACGTGCCTCGTTGTCTATAATTTCCCGTGGACATACGTGTCTATATTTAGACCTACTGTTAACGCACTTCCTTTATCAATATTCATGAAAAGACTGAATTCTTGATTGCAAATATTGCTTTATTGTTCTGTTATTACAACGAGTTTTATAATTAAATTTTGTGATAATATTTTTTTTTCCATTACACTTTATGTATTTCAAATCATTTTATCATTTTGTTTCACATACAAATCGGCATCCATACGGCGTATACTACTTTAAAGTGTGCACTCATATTCCTTTTGCTTTCCTGTGAAACACACAGTTTGGGGCATATTACATTGGGACATTTTTAATGTTATTTTTCTGCTGGGACATGATAGTATAATATGCCGGTACCTAGCTGTCCTCGTGGTCCGTCAGGTAAGTGTTAAGCAAACTAAATAAGAAATCTTATATAGGTAGTTTGAAGAAAAAGGTGTTTGGAGGACCCTTAAGTCACTGGCGTCGGAAGCAAATTGAAAGGGGAGGGCTAAGTGTAAGAAAAAAAACCAACCTGCAAAAAAACTTGACAAGCAAAGAAAGAGGAAATGTGCCTTCTCTCCAAAGAAGAAAATCCATATTAGCGTTGGGTGGGGTTGGGTGGGGGATGGGGGGGGGTAGGGGGGTAATATCAAAATTTTTCAGTACCAATTCCTTTCCAAATGTTTATCTCTGCAAACAAAGTGGGAGGGGGGGGGGGGGGCTAAGACCCCCTTGCGCCCACCCATTCCCCGGTTCCGACGCTTATGACCCTCAAGTGAAAGCAATTCAAGTTCGATCAAATTAATGGCAGTGTCGTCTTTCAAGTGGGGGTAGAGAATTAAGAATTAGTAAACTTTAATCACATATTTCAGAAATATTCATATTGTAGTCCAATCCTCGGGTTCATAAAAATAGCAGTTATGTAATTGAAAATGTTCACAAAAATGTTTCATGAAAATGTCAATAAAAATTGTGATTTCTATGTACGAGGGTTGATCCAAAAGTTATGTCATAGTGTCGATTTCTTTTATATGAGGCGTCCTATTATCAAAAAAACAATATACCAAAATATCCTGATATACAAATGTATTTAACATTGAAAGAATGGGTGGAATTAACTGGCCAGAAAAAATGCCGTAAATTTAAGTTTCATAAAATGTTTATTTTTTTTATCATATAAACCCCCGATATCTTAACTGTGTATTCATGATACGGATGAGAATTTTAAACACTTTTTTCGAGGTAAACTAAATAAATATCGAAAGTATGGTGCCTGAAGATTTCTTGAATATCAATAGATAATCAGGGTCACACGTTTTTCATCGTCTGATGTCGGCTGTTCTTCAGAAAACTATAGTTGTATATTGAACAAAATAATATTATATTAAAATTACTTAATTTAACAAAAAACATGTTCAAAACAAACATCTCGCTTTCATTGAAATGTCTTCGATTGACTTGTTAAATATTACAATTCGTCACGTGATGTCCACCTGCGAGTGTACTCGTGAAAACAGTTACATTGTATTCTTCCTGACCTCGATATAAATCATGTCTTTGAGCGTGTTTTGTTGCCGTTTTCAGAGTTTAGCAAATTAAATATTCTTTTAATTTTGCGTGTCATCACATTTTTAAAATAATTTCATATTGACATCGCTGTAAAATACTAAACACGTATTCGAATTTTTGGAAAGAGAGAGGGATAGAGAGAGATGTCAACAATGACACCGATCGATAGCCCCGCCTCCTATAAATATTGATTGTGTGACATAAAAACCACTCTGGATACATGTCGGAAGACGACACTCATGTATCGTTGCTTCAATTTTGATACACGACAACAGGACATTTTTTTGCACAAATGTTCCACCTAATATAACCAAGTATATGTTGCTCTTTCAATTGCACATAATTTATTTTGGATTCACTTCATTTACAGATTGTAAGAGGAGTCGCAAAAAGATCCAAAATAGGGCGTTAAGTCCACCGATTCTTTGGCTTCTTATTGTTAAATTTAATTCATTTAAATACATTAGATGTTTAAAACACGAAGTACATCGGGAGGGGGTGTCGCTGTGTCTTAACTAAACGTCATATTTTAAAGAGTATATTTTTAGGATGAGAAGGACAAATATATTAAAAACATCTTAAAACACGCCTATTCGCTTAATAAAACTTTAAAAAAGACAACATTTTCATCATTTTATAATCATCAGTTGTAAATAAAATGCCGTCATTGCTATTTTTGATTATAAACTATGTATTTTACTTTATGTTATGAACAAAGAAAGTATCGAAATAGGGAAAGAACGCTGCAACAAGCTGTAATGCATTTTGCATTTTAACTTTAAAATCGGAGAGAAAGTTACGTTGATTAATCAGTCTCACAGTGAAAATAACTTGTATATAGATGTTATCAGCAATTTGGGGGATTGTGAATGATTAGCTGCTAGACAGGAAGACCAAAAGATGAGAGGTCGGACGGAAACGTTTAACTCGTGTCTGATGTTGTCAAAAGACTAGTGCGTACATACCTTTATTATGTTGATGGTTAAAAACACTTTGTAGTATGGTACTATTCAAAGACTTTCAAAAAAGTGAGTGTTCGATGGGTACTAAGAATTCTTAAAGAACAGAAATTTGTGAACGGGTTCGTCAATCGCAAATATTTTTTTTTAATCGGGAAACTTTAGAATGTATGACGGCGTGTATCTACTATATGACGATATTTGGATGCGGCGTCTACCAAAAACTTACGTTGTATTAAATCCAATATTTTTAAAGGCATAAATCATATTGAATAAAAAAATTTTAGGTTTGATTTGAAATAAAGAAAGCTTCCATGCGTTAATTTTTAAAAAGAAAAATAAAAACCCTAAGTTTAGCTTTTTGTTTTTTATTTATTTTTTTTTTTAATTTATATATAACCAATAAAGTTTATCTGTCAAATATGTTGCTCCAATGTAACATTTATATATTTCATTTGCTTTCATAAAAGGCGCTACGGTGTTCACGAGTGTACAAAAATTATAAATACATTTGCAAGAATAGATGCATGTTTTACCATTTGTCATCAATTATTATGTATTCCTTATAATGACATTACTACCTGCAAATATTGATAAAATACTTCATAGCAAAAAAAAATCTAAAATCAAACACTTAACTGTCATTGCCCTAAATAATCATTCTGATCGAAACAATAAAATTTTATCATCACTACAAACATGACATAATCTGTCTGGCCAAACATATATTTTTTTTAAAATCTAAAATACGACTTTTAAAGATCAAAACAATTTTGATAATTAAAAATATAAGTTGACATTTTTTAAAGAACAAAACATAACTCTTGAACCATATTTTGATTAAAGGAAGCATGAGGAAATCTGAAAATCATTCATGAGCATTAAAATGTCTAGGATGTTACCAACTGAAGATTAGTACCGTTACGGTTTTATACCGGTATATTAGTCTTTACATATATGGTCAAAATTAAAATATACAACCACAACGCTACAGTTCTGCAGCTGAAATATCTACAGATATCTACAAATCTTAACTGAATTTGGAATGCTAATGCATTCTGGATCGTAAAATAATAAAACGAGTGCAGTATATACATGTTAATAAATTGTTTTTAAAATCCCCTTTCTTTGAAATGAAGAAATGGATAAAAATTGTCACATAAACGTGCAATGAAAAATTTGTCTGGTTCTTGTTTTAAAATGCCTTTCACATTATTGTTATTGTTAGACAAAAGCAATCAAACTAGCAAATTAATTTGGAACATTCTAATCTACTTTTTAATTATAAGACCTCCATATCAACATATATATATAGATAGAAGCTTTTTCTCAAACACATCACAATTTTTTTTTCGATAACATTAGTCATCTCTGTACGAAAGCCGGATAGGCTCATTTCTGAAAAGATAAAAAAAAATTTAACTCGTTATAACGAGTTAATTATCTCGTTATAACGACTTAGTTATCTCGTTATAACGACTTAGTATCTCCTTATAACGAGTTAATTATCTCGTTATAACGAGTTAATTATGTCGTTATAACGACTTAGTTTTATCTCGTTATTACGAATTACCTATCTCGTTATCACGAGTTAGTATCTCGTTATAACGAGTTAGTTTTCTCGTTATAACGAGTTAATTATCTCGTTATAACGAGTTAATTATCTCGTTATAACGAGTTAATTATCTCGTTATAACGAGTTAGTTTTCTCGTTATAACGACTTAGTCATCTCGTTATAACGACTTAGTTATCTCGTTATAACGAGTTAGTTATCTCGTTATAACGAATTAGTTATCTCGTTATAACGAGTTAGTTATCTCGTTATTACGAGTTAGTTATCTCGTTATAACGAGTTAATTATCTCGTTATAACGAGTTAGTTTTCTCGTTATAACGAGTTAACTATCTCGTTATAACGAGTTACTTATCTCGTTATAACGAGTTAGTTATCTCGTTATAACGAGTTAATTATATCGTTATAACGAGTTAGTTTTCTCGTTATAACGAGTTAGTTATCTCGTTATATCGAAATAATAAATTGCCCCTTTATTTCCAAATTAATAGCAATATAGGAATTAAAATGGCTACATGTAGTTAATTTGGGAATTTATAATATAACTCGCTGGCGTAGTGAGAGACCCTAAGATATGGTTTTGCTTTCCAGCCACCAGGTCCAATGTAGGTTTGGGTGCGCTGTAATATGAAAAAGCAAAGCGTGGATGAAATTAAAAACGATACAACTTTATTAACGTCTCCGAATAGAATGTGTACAATACATAGTCACCAGGCACAATAAAATAAATGAATGTTAATTGCTCGAAGCATTACAAATAAGAGTGCCCTAACCTACCTAACATCTGGTGACTCATAGAGTGATTAAACAATATTAAAAATACTCACTCTATATTATAAAAATCTAAACAATGTAAATTCCAATCGAAATACTAAAACTCGAACATTTGTTTATACTGGATACATTTAAATTTACCTCCCTCGACTGGAGAGTTCAATAATAATAATAGAGTCAAATAAACAAAGACATTATATTTCCGGCATAAAACTAATGTGCGGTAAAACATGCCAAAATACAGCAAAACTCAAAAGAACATTTATATATCAAATATAAATGCCCTGATCTCAACACAATATAATACTTTTAAAATAAAGTAATTTTCTATCTATAGATATTTAATGAAAGCTCAAATTTTGTTAACTTCAGAAATTAATGGCAAATGTTGATAAATCATTAATTAACAATTTCAAAATAATTTTGAGAAAAATAACTTAACAAAATAAAAACATTTTTACCATACCTGTAATATGAAAAATCAAAGCGTGGATGAAATTAAAAACGATACAACTTTATTAACGTCTCCGAATAGAATGGCCGAGGAGCGGGCGCAATTCCATTCAGAGACCCACGCTTGCCGTAAATTATTTTTAACCAATCAAATTAGTTTTTCTTTGTTAATTTGTATTAATAATAGCCGAAAACTCGTACTTTGGAAAATCACGTGACATGGACTGACCATTTCCTTAGTATTTGACCTGTCACTTAACCATTTAATCCCCTAACAATAGGTTAATGGATTCTACTTTATGTGATAGCATTTTTGACACTAGATAAAAAAAATAAAAGAAACCATAAAGAATTGTACAACAAACACATCACCTATCTACAAATTACGGCTGTACTCTTTTTCCAACAAAATTACATAATTGTATGTATAAAGGCTTCAACAGTTTACTAATCCCTCATGCCAAATATTCTGAGTAACACAATTTATTTATTTTAGACAATTACCTGTATTCATTTTTTTCTTCAAAGACATTCCTCCTTTTTGTCAAATAAAATACTTATTATTTTCACTTACATTTCAAATTCTATCAGAAAATAAAATAAAATCTGAATTGTATAATTCCTATGAAACTGTAAAATGATTATATCAAATATCCTATTATATTATCTACATACATGTTAAAAAAAAACTTGAAATATTTATTGACTAAAATTCAAAGTTGAATTTTATCTTTAATCATAACAAAATAGTCATATTGCAGAGTTTATTTGATAAAATAAATTATGTCAGAAAGGACACTAGGGCCATTTTTGACATTAATGCACTCTGATTTTATAAGTTGTTTGGGTCGATGATTTATCAAGGAAACAATCAGGTTTCTGCATGGAGGGTTTTCTGTGTACCGTAATATACCTGAAAGTTATCACCATAACTCAGTAGATAGATGTATATTTCATATCACTGTAAAGGTATTGATTGAGGTTGATTTTAATCATGGATACACCTTTTACACGTTCCTTATTAATTGGAGAGGAATTGAAATGCATTCACTTACCAATTTTGTCTTGATTTCATCCTGATATAGCCAACGGTAAAGTTTTAATGATTGTGTAGTGATATATTAGACTTAGCTGTTTATTGTATAGTTATAAAGTCATATCATATATCATTGTGTTGTAGAAGAATTGCTGCAAAGATACGCATATTCAGTTATGTTTGGTTCGCCAAAGAATATGTAAGTACGAATGTATGATAGTTTTATAAGGAAAAAAGGAGCGATCTAAATTTATCTACATCTTACATCGATTTCGGATGAAATTTCTAAAAATGAATAAAATTGTGATCACTAAAAATGTTTTGATGTCAAAATCTTGTAAAAATCTGTAAATTAGTTGATTTGAAAAATCTGTTTATGCATATTAACCGTTTTCACCATTTTGATTTCATGGAAAAATTCATTAATGACATTTTTACTTATCACACTTTACCTATGGAAGATAGATTCTTTTGAAAATCAAGAACATATACAGGGTGTTTCAACAAAAACGACCCGGCTTTTGATGTCTATATTTTTGCACCATAATACAATATTTATAAAATTATAATTGTATCTAATAGTTCATTTTCTTGCAATGTCATTGTGATATGAACAATACAAAATAAATTTGATAGATTTTTTCCATTGAAGTTTTGATTACATCTTCAAAAATTAGTTTGTGATTTTTTTTTTCTGTTTAGAAATGGATGTATAGATGTTTATAAACTAAAAAATACAAATAATAATTCTCAAAAATCATAAATATGAGTGCACAAGATTTTGAAAAAAGTACTCGTATGAAAACCATCTTTCTAGTGAACAGACTTGTGATTAAAAATGTTCAAATATGTGTCACACAGGACTTCAGAGACATATGAGGATAGCTGATTAAAAATATTGTGACTTTTTAGAACCCATGAAAATGAAGTTAAATTGAAAACTGCATCTGATCTTCAAACTTAAAATATACCTGTCTTAAAAAAATAATTGAATCAGAATTACTTCAACTCTCATATTGATGAAATTGTTTGGTTATCTGTTTTTCATTTTTGCAAATAAATTCTTTCGTTGATACTGTTTAATTTTATATTGAAACCGCAAAGTCGGGACATGTTTTCTGAAACACCCTGTACATGTGATCAGTGCGCATTCAAGCGAATTTGATAGAGACTGGATTACTCTCTCGCTTACGGAAGCGTATAAGGGCCGCAGCAGTATTTTTTTTTAAAATTTGTTATAACAAATTAAAAAAAATACTGCTGAGGCCCTTATACGCTTCCGTACTCGCTAAATGAGCTAATTGTACTGAAACTTGTATATTCTGTATGACTGCCTGCAGACTTTATGAAAGTTTCATGCTTGGTTGCAAGAAATCAATATTTAGGTCACCTGAGTAAACTCAGGTGACCTATTGCTATCTGTTTTCGTCCGTCGTCGTGCGTCGTCCGTCGTCCGTCGTGCGTCGTCCGTCGTGTGTTAACATTTGAACATTTTCAGCTTCTTCTCTGAAACCACTGAACCAATTTTAACCATATTTGGCACAAAGCAGGTATGGGTGAAGGGGAACAAAAATTGTGAATTTCATGATCCCTGCCCCCCTGGGGCCTGAGGGGTGGGGCCAAAACCACTGAAATTAATGCAATCTTTAAAAATCTTCTTCTTTACTCCTGGACATCAAGCAGTCAAACTGTTTGCATGATTGTAATCAGCAATGAGTCCTCTACCAAAATTGTGAATTTTATGGCCCTGGGGTCAGGGGTTCTGGTGTTAGGGCGGGGCTCTATTGATTATATAGTGAAAATACAGGAATTCTTTGAAAATCTTCTTCTCTGCTCCTGGGTATTAAATAAACTAACTAAGTACATAGTTATGATGAGCAAGAGTGCCTCTACCAAAATTGTGAATTTTATGGCCCCAGGGTCAGGGGTTCTTGTTTTAGGGTGGGGCTCTAATGATTATATAGTGAAATGCATGAATTCTTTGAACATCTTATCCTTTGCTTCTGGTTAATATGCTTATGATCTAATTACATATTTAAGGCCAGTATTTTTTTTATTTTCAGTTTTACAAACCCTCCGCTCAAGGTTTTGAATTTTCAGAAATAAATAAAACAAGAAACATATTGACGCAAGCGTCAAAAATCGGCCGCAAACAAATTACTAGTAATTATTCCTTTGATAAAGTAATTCGAAACTGAAATTTGCGTGATCTGTTTTTAAAATTTCTTATATTTATCTGTTAAAATATCCTCGTAACATGAAATACTTGCATGAGACATTGTCGATTTTCTTCATGCAAATATACATGTACAATATTATATGTGTAAGCAAACTGCCCATAGACCTCTGCGTCCGTACAAACGAATTTGATGTTTAAGTAATTATTACATAAGAGTACAAAACTAAAGTTTAAACTTAGCTATACATGTAGTTTTACTTTAATTTGAACGGAACAAATATGAAATATGTGGGACTCTCTTATGGCCGGTTGCGTACCTATGGTTCAGATAAGTACAGCTCAGTGGTTGATCCGTGGATCACGTAAGCCGGGTTTAAACCCCAGTTGAGTCGGGATTACCTGAGTCGCATTTCTGTTGCACGCTATAAAACTGAGTAAGGTTTACCTAATCTTGACTTACTCGTATAAAATGTTGAAGGATAATAGGTCCCCTAATATTACAGTACTTCAAAACAAGTTTTAATACTTAGTAACTGGTTGAAAATTAAAAGGATATATATTATTTAAAAACAATGATATATGTTGATGTTAAATTGTAAATTGATAATGCTGAAAAAATGCAATAAAATTTACATGATTTAATTCAAATCACGGCATCTTAAGAAAATATAAAAACGCAAACAGAATAAAGCTTTTGCAAAAGACTGAATTGAAGAAAACATGGATAGTGTCTTTTGAATAAGTAATTTAGAAACAAAATCAAAACACAATATATAGGTAAATAATAAAGGAAAAATGTATAAATTTAGAATTTTAGTTAAAAACCAAATGAAAAAACTTATAAGACATTATTTTTGAGAAAACACTTATTATTATTTATGTTTTCTACAGAATTTTATATACAGCGGCAAAATTATATGGGACGAACAAACCCTCCTCCCCCCGTGCCCGGTTCCTACGATCCGGCCCTGTAGATAGCCTGATTCACTGATAACTGAAAGACTTTTTATCCTCATGAAATTCGGATATTATGAAATTCGGCATTATTAGAAATTATTGAAATGTGTATCATCAGCTGTTCGAAACTGTAAAATTCCTAATTTGATTTAAATTTGGTATATTAGAAAGTTTCTATAAAATTCCTGTTTATGTATATTTATGCATTTTAATTAAAAGTATCTTCCAAAACTTCATACTACAGCTAAATCAGTATTAAAACGGCACATTGAACAGTTGTTGAAGAGGTGTGCAAAAAGAAAAATCCCCATGCAACATGGCCAAAAAATTATTTTGTATAATTGCTTTTTTGATACTGCAAAATATATCAATGCAATCATAATTGCTATAAAACATTTCTGCAACATCGAAATATTTCAAAATATCGAACTATTCTACCCAAAAATACATGGAAACCTTGTAAAGCTGGGTTTAAACCACCTCTACACCAGATTCACAATTTACCGTAATTCTGAGCCGTACTCAGCCAATCCTTACATGCGTGCAACGCGAAAACTTGGATTTAAACCCGGAATCATTGATCGTAGGTTTAAGTCTGAGATACGCAACCGGCCATTAGAGGATTTTAACAACCCCCAAATCCATCTACCGGTAGATCCACCACTACATTTCTTCTTTCAGTCTCTTTGTTTTGGTGTTGAGATGTGGCGGGAAAATGCTTGGCACATTGTAAAAACGCGCTTTACCCTAGTCTCATGGACAAAATTGTCGAATGGTTCTGTGCTTTTAAGAAATCAATATTTCATAAAATTTTTGAAAAATTTCCATAGGAAATGTATAAATATACACGGCATTTTGAGGTCAAGGGTCAAGGTAATGAATTCATAAATTATCTTTAACATTTTCGTTTCCACGCAATATCTATGGAGAGAAGCCTTTGAGCGGAATTTTATACCACAACTCCTTATGTCCTAATTATGAGGAAGGCCTCTAAACTATTGGTTTTGAGGTCAAAATTTCAAAGGTCAACATCGTTAATTCATATACATGTATTTGTATATTCTTTCAGGGTGTAAAACTTTCATTTCTGGCCATGGACGATATCTCAAGAAGCGTTTACGATTTTGCAATGAAATGTCATATCATAACTCCCTAACACACACCCGTCTTAACCCCCCCCCCCCTTTCGGTTCGTGCATGCTCTTCTTTTCCGTAATGCGGGAGACATAGATTCTCTGAATTAGCTTGTTTTATAAATCATGTTTGCATGACCTTGGGTATTAATGAGAACATTTTAAAACATTCTTTACACTTGTATTTCCATGTTAGCTTCTGTTTTCCCAAAAATCACTCCCCTTAGACACTTGTTTCCACTATCCCAGTTGGTTCTACGGATCCATTTTGTTCTGCAGGTATAATATTTTAATTAAAAAATATAATTTTATTCCCTATAAATTGTGGTCCCGTCTTACCTTCAGTTGCCTCGATTTGTGCAGACAAGCATCTACAATATGCCATGATCCTGCTACGTAATTTTCTTCTTTTCTACAACAGTGATGCTCCAGAAAAAATAAATATTCCATGTTTTGCAAATTAATAATTAAAAATTAAATAAAATTTTACATTTTTGCAACTGTTATAATTGAAACTCTCCCATAACAAAATGTTGGAATATTGATAAACAACTTTTCATTTTGTGGGGCTGTTGAAATATGATCTCCATTTGCTTTTAAATTGGAGAAGGGGTGAGATTTTTAAAACACGTAGCACAGCTACATGAACATTATTGCAGTTTACCTTTAACCTACATGTACCTGTGTAAATGTGCATTTTTTTTAACCTTCATGTATTTATTTAATATTTTTCTCCGAAGCAGTTGAGATTATTTCAACATAATGAAATTGGCGTCAGAAGCAAATTGAAAGGGGGGAGGCTTAAATGAAAGAAAAAAATCAAACCAACAAAAAAATTCTTAAAAAGCAAAAAAAGAAAATGTGTCAATTGTCTAAACACGAAAATTCTATTTCGTGGGGGTTGGGGGGGGGGGGGGGGGGGGTTGTGATTAAACTTCTTCCAGTGCCAGTATTTTTCCAAACACTACCATTTCTCCTTTTTTAAAATCAACTGCAACGTGTCGGTTGAAAAAAGTGTGTGTGTGTGGGGGGGGGGGGGGGGGGTGGGGGGGTTAAACCTACGCCCCAATGTACGATGTCTATATTATGTCTATTTTTGGCATAAAACAAGTGGGGCTAAGCCTCCCTACCCCCACCCCCTCCGGTTCCGACGCCTACGAATGACATGTATAAAACGATCATATTTTTACCAACTTCAGCGTGTTTTATGTATATTCAAACACCCATGCAGAAATATTGTTTTTTATCACATATCTTAAGCGGTTGGTGGTTAGGACATTCCTCGAGGTAACACTAATGTGCATTTTAATTCCTTTAAAACAAAAAAATATCAAAAAAAAAAAAAAAAAAAAAAAAGACGAAAGAAAAGTTACGACGGCGTATTAGTGCCATTTTAACAATGTAGAATTTTTTTTTTAAATCGTTTGTACGATTTAATAAATCGTTTGAACGATTTAGTAAATCGTTTGTACGATTTAGTAAATCGTTTGTACGATTTAGTAAATCGTTTGTACGATTTAGTAAATCGTTTGTACGATTTAGTAAATCGTTTGTACGATTTAGTAAATCGTTTGTACGATTTAATAAATCGTTTGTACAATTTAATAAATCGTTTGTACAATTTGTTTGTTAAATCGTTTGTACAATTTATTAAATCGTTTGTACAATTTTTTAAATCGAAATTTTTTATTAAATCGTTTGTACGATTTACTAAATCGTTTGTACGATTTACTAAATCGTTTGTACGATTTACTAAATCGTTTGTACGATTTACTAAATCGTTTGTACGATTTACTAAATCGTTTGTACGATTTAATAAATCGTTTGTACGATTTAAAATCGTTTGTACGATTTAAAATCGTAAAAACGATTTAGTAAATCGTACAAACGATTTAATAAAAAATTTCGATTTAAAAAATTGTACAAACGATTTAATATTTTAAAAAATATTTCTACATTGTTTAAATGGCACGAATACGCCGTCGTAGTGCCATTTTAACAATGTAGAATTTTTTTTAAAAATCGTTTGTACGATTTAATAAATCGTTTGTACAATTTAATAAATCGTTTGTACGATTTAATAAATCGTTTGTACGATTTATTAAATTGTACAAACGATTTACTAAATTGTACAAACGATTTATTAAATCGTACAAACGATTTATTAAATCGTACAAACGATTTAATAAATTGTACAAACGATTTAACAAACAAATTGTACAAACGATTTATTAAATCGTACAAACGTTTTACTAAATTGTACAAACGATTTATTAAATCGTACAAACGATTTACTAAATTGTACAAACGATTTATTAAATCGTACAAACGATTTATTAAATCGTACAAACGATTTATTAAATCGTACAAACGATTTAAAAAATTGTACAAACGATTTAATAAATTGTACAAACGATTTAACAAACAAATTGTACAAACGATTTATTAAATTGTACAAACGATTTATTAAATCGTACAAACGATTTACTAAATCGTACAAACGATTTACTAAATCGTACAAACGATTTACTAAATCGTACAAACGATTTACTAAATCGTACAAACGATTTACTAAATCGTACAAACGATTTACTAAATCGTACAAACGATTTACTAAATCGTTCAAACGATTTATTAAATCGTACAAACGATTTAAAAAAAAAATTCTACATTGTTAAAATGGCACTAATACGCCGTCGTAAAAAGTAAAAGAAAAAAATGATTTTTTTTTAAAACTTGATCGTATTAAATAAAAAGCCGAGCCAGTTAACATATATTGTCTTTACTTTTACTTACTCAATTACTATTATTTTTTCTTCCGACGATTAAAAAATTATTATTGTCATTAATTACACGTGCTTGGTTTTTTTTGGTATTAAAGGGAATATACGTAACGTTCAGTGAATCATATATTTCAAATGGAATATAACCCATATTATCATGCCATTTCATCAATAATATCTAATTACGAAAAAAAAATCTTTAATTCTGAGGAATGGAAGCCGTGTTTGAGCCTCGACTTGGTGAAATGTCAATAAGTGTAATATCATTTAAACAGAGAATTTAATTCCGTAAATATATAATTATCAATATTTGTTCTTTACTTTTATCGAATTCTGAAATAAAAAAATTATCAATTAATTGATTCTTTGACATTGTGTTTCTTTAAATGTTAGTCTTTCGTAATCCCGGTCTTAAATATTGTTTATCTCCTAACCATGCTCTTTACCTGTCTTTACGGGTTTGCGTGCATTGAAGCGAGAGATTCGCACCTGGCATGCAATAAATAAACAAAAGGAATTGAGTTGTAGATAACCGACTTGTATACATAAGATAAACAAAGCCTTATAATGCGACCAAAGTCATATGTATCAGAAAGAGTATCATCAGGCTATTTATTCATCTATTTTTTTAAAATTGGTAAGTACAAAACATTGCGCGACGCAAGAAAATTGAATGTCGCTGCGTCATGCTAAAACTTAAAGAAAAAAACCCACTACTTCCATGACTCAATGTGGAATAAAATCTGGACAGATACCGCGATTCGAAGATTGAACTCATGGCCGGAACCTATATTACAGTAAAATCCGGAACCAATATTATGATTTTAAGGTTCCGGCCGGAACGCGAAACACCCGGAACGAATATTATGCGACACCGGTCGGCAGGGAACGCACTTCTCCATGGCACCTGATCCCACCTCTGATGTTTTTGAGGTCTGTGTTTGTTCCGCTCCTATTTTGTATTGTTTTATGGACTTATGAGCTTGAATACTTTTTATCTTCTAAATTCACCAGTCCAACCGAATATAAATGATTTATAAAATAAAACCCAAAACACTTTATATAGGATGAGTGGGTGGGGGATTAATCTGTTGCATTGTAGCAGCGAACTTCGAATGACTTAAGCACACGAAAATCTACCTTATACGTGACTAAATCACGCGTAGCACGGATTCAACCAATTCACCCGTAAACAAATGAACAACCAATCGATCTCTTTTACCGACGGACTTGTTCTGCATGCATAACAAATTTGCGTGTTTTACCGTAACTTATAAAAATATTTTCGTTATCTCTATATTTTTTCATTCATAATTATGATTTTCCCTCAGTTTTCAACAGTTTTTAATTGTCAGAAAAACAGAAATGAAAAATATTATTTGTATGCTACAATAGACAGTAATATATGAAAGTATTGATGATTTGAAATCGTACAAATATTATTGTATGAATGCTTTTAGGTCTGAAAAAGTATTGCCCTGATTCTGTGTATGTTGTATACTTGTCAGTTTTCTTTTAAGTTTTTTAATGACTTGAAAAACTTCAGGCTCGGTTACATTAGTATTATTTGTTGTTTAGAAAGGCGCCAAATGCCAATACGTCGTCATGATGGCTATTTAATTTCTGCCGTATGTATAAAGTCTAAATTTGATGTACCGAATGTCTGTCTAGTGTCGTGTCGCGGTACTACGAATCACCGGAATGCCCTGTAATCACCGAAATGCCCCAAGAAATCACCGAAATGCCACCGAAAAGCCCCTTATATTGTCAAGAATAAACAAAAAAATAATAAATATTGATGAAATTAACTGTTCTAAAGCCTAAATACCAAGTAAAAATTTCATAATTTTAGCGTAAGTATTTTTATTTGAAGATATGTGCCTGTAAGTATTAAAGAAAGATAACTCGTGCCAAAATAGTTTTATTTATTTTAATTTTCCCTCTTTTTCGTTTAAATATATTCCTAACAATAAGTTATTCTTTATAAAAAAAATTGTTTGTAATATTGTTGACGTATTTTCTTGATTTCTAAAAAAGGAGGACATATGTGTAATTTTAATAGAAAATCCTATATTAACAATGTGTATATTAAGTTACATTTATAATCAAATAGAAAAAAATTACGTTTATAGTATGTAAACAAAAATATATGCCATATATGATTTTAATCAAAATTTATTTTTTATTCACTGAACTATAAGATTATAAGCTTGGTATAATCAGGGACTTATATATGTCCCTGGTACATTGTTTAATTTACAAGGATCGATGGAAATGGTTGATAGTGTATGATAAATATTACATGTATAAATCAAAGTTTTGCTGATCCAATTCGTAAATAAATGACATTAAATTACGTTCACACTATTTCTGAGGAAAATAAATCATTATACACTTTTTTTCATTTCAGCACAGAAAAGAACTGCAATATTGAAAGAAATTTAATAAAATATATAAAAATTATCAATTTATTTCATTTTTGTTATACATGTAGAAAGAATTCAGCTCGGAAAAACAAATTTTTACAGTGCATTTTCATTACACTGAAGAAATGGCTGCAGGGGTAGGGTGTTGAACAGCCATTTCCTGGACACTTTTTCTTTAGCATATGATGCAAGAGGGTTTTTTGCATATCATGATAAATATCTTGAAAGTTGAAAGGGGTTTTAACTTTGCAAAGAAGTTATAGGTATATAAAACCAAGTAAAAATGAGATAAAATGGAATTTCATAGAACATGAAAAATAGGGGAGTATGTGATACATGTGAGTACATTTCACCAAGACGTGCCCTTTATATTTGACTTTTTACATGTAAATTTATTTGAAATAGATTAAATTTACCATTTAACACTTTTTTGCTGGTATATTTGTCATCTGGAGTTGTAAGAATTGCATTTGTTTTATGTGTAAGAAACAATATGAGGTTAAGGTGGTTGACCGAGAATTGGTGAGGTCTCTTATTTGGCCATAACTTTTTTATTTTTCAATGAATCAAGACATATTTGGTATATTTTTACTCAGAATTGCATGTTCTTTTTGAATTGAGCAAGGTTTATTACTTGCAAGACAAACTTTGAAAGTTAAAGGTGGCAGAGGATAGTTTCGAATAAAGTACCGGTCAAAAAATAGAAGAAATAGAGAAACCTGAGGTTTGAATGCATATTATAGGTAATTTTATAGCTAGAATATTTCATGGGTGCATTTGGAGGGAATTGGTGGCCTTGTATATTTTATTGAAATATGACACTTTAGTGTCACTACTACTGTATATGGGATATGGACTAGAAATACGAAACTAAGCTCAAAACTCGCTCTACCGGTATTTCACCAGAAAAGCGGGGTGGGTTCACAGGATGAATTGTAGCTTGAAAACGAGGTGGTTGAGCCATTATCTCTTGCTGTTCATTGGTATGTACAAATGTTATTCTGCATTTTGTGTGGTAGCTTAGGTCAGGGGCACGGGCCTGGAAGCAGATGCAGCTGCGGCGAAATAGTGAAAATAGGCTTCATTCACATGAAATTTTGAGATTGTCCCTGCGCCATCTTTAGGGCTCATTGTGTAAGTTGTACATGTTTTATTCCTAAAAGCTTCAAATTTCTCAAGGGACTACATCATACTATTATTACATGTAGAGGGAATTAAAAATTTTTCAATGCACATTTTTAAAGCAGCTCAATATTAAGTAAACCGTCAGTCAAACGTTTTGATTGCAAAAAAAACTATCCTCTGCCACCTTCAAGAATGCATCAGTTTTTAGAAATGTGAATTTTAGTCTGATTTTAATACCAAAGGGTTTATTTATGTAAGTCAATTTAAAAAATACTTTGTTTCTGTTATTTAAAATCTGTACAGTTAGGTATATTCACTAAAAAGCAAGGGGGGTTACTCTTTTCCAGCATACATTTTTAAAGACTTTGAACCATCAGCATAATAAATCATATAAGATTCAGACATTTTTTGCCAGAGAATAAATTAATTGTTCGAATTTGATACTTTGGGTATTGTCGCATAATTAAAATCATGTCTTGCTTTAATTAATTAAATCTAATTAAAATTTAAGTGTATTAATTAGTGCGATATCACTGAAATTACATATATTTGCCATTTTTTCAACCTAATTTACTAAATATAATTATTTTGAAAATAAAAATCAGTCAGCATACCTAAATGTCACTAAACCTAACCATTTATAGCACAAAAAAACTTTTCTTGCTTTATTTTTCCAAATTTAACCTATTCTGTTATTGATATTTTCATGAAATATGCCCCCCCCCCTTTTCAATTTTTAAATTTATCTATATTTAAATGTGACAGAATCTAAATATTTCAATGGTTTGCTATAAAATGACTATATTTCTTTGAATAATAACAAAACAAAGAGTTTATATTGCATATTTAATGAAGTAATATCAATAAAATGTGCATTCTCATGTAATTATTGATTTCTGCTAGGCCCATATAATCTGCCCACAATTGCCCAGGATGGACAGAATAATCACTTTTAGTATTCAAGAGAATGAAATGTATGTATTTGATTACTCATAACTGTTAAAAGTAAATATCAGACACTTAGAAAGAATTCAGCTAGGAAAAACAAATTTTTACAGTGCATTTTCATTACACTGAAGAAATGGCTGCAGGGGTAGGGTGTTGAACAGCCATTTCCTGGACACTTTTTCTTTAGCATATGATGCAAGAGGGTTTTTTGCATATCATGATAAATATCTTGAAAGTTGAAAGGGGTTTTAACTTTGCAAAGAAGTTATAGGTATATAAAACCAAGTAAAAATGAGATAAAATGGAATTTCATAGAACATGAAAAATAGGGGAGTATGTGATACATGTGAGTACATTTCACCAAGACGTGCCCTTTATATTTGACTTTTTACATGTAAATTTATTTGAAATAGATTCAATTTACCATTTAACACTTTTTTGCTGGTATATTTGTCATCTGGAGTTGTAAGAATTGCATTTGTTTTATGTGTAAGAAACAATATGAGGTTAAGGTGGTTGACCGAGAATTGGTGAGGTCTCTTATTTGGCCATAACTTTTTTATTTTTCAATGAATCAAGACATATTTGGTATATTTTTACTCAGAATTGCATGTTCTTTTTGAATTGAGCAAGGTTTATTACTTGCAAGACAAACTTTGAAAGTTAAATTTAAGGTGGCAAGGATGAATAAAGTACCGGTCAAAAAAAATAGAAAAAAAATATTCACTAAAAAGAGTAACCTGAGGTTTGAATTATTATAGGTAATTTTTAGAGAATATTTTATGGGTGCTTGGAGGGAATTGGTGGCCTTGTATATTTTATTGAAATATGACACTTTAGTATATTTGTCACTACTACTGTATATGGGATATGGACTATACGTTTTAAAAAAGCTGGGTTCACAGGAAATTGAATGTTAGTAATATCTTATCTCTTGCTGTTCATTGGTATGTACTTTTAAATGTTATTCTGCAAGTGTTTTATTTGATTTGCATTGCAAGACATGTTTTAAAAAGCTTTTTCTCATAGAAAGTTTATTACAAGAAATGCATTTTTAAAGCAGTTTTTAGAAATTTTGATTGAAAAAAAACAAACTTTTAGTTCAAGAATGCATTTTTTAAAATGTGAATTCTAGTCCAAATTTATGGATTTATTAAGTCAATTTAAAAAATACTTTGTTTCTGTTATTTAAAATCTGTACAGTTAGGTATATTCACTAAAAAGCAAGGGGGGTTACTCTTTTCCAGCATACATTTTTAAAGACTTTGAACCATCAGCATAATAAATCATATAAGATTCAGACATTTTTTGCCAGAGAATAAATTAATTGTTTGAATTTGATACTTTGGGTATTGTCGCATAATTAAAATCATGTCTTGCTTTAATTAATTAAATCTAATTAAAATTTAAGTGTATTAATTAGTGCGATATCACTGAAATTACATATATTTGCCATTTTTTCAACCTAATTTACTAAATATAATTATTTTGAAAATAAAAATCAGTCAGCATACCTAAATGTCACTAAACCTAACCATTTATAGCACAAAAAAACTTTTCTTGCTTTATTTTTCCAAATTTAACCTATTCTGTTATTGATATTTTCATGAAATATGCCCCCCCCCTTTTCAATTTTTAAATTTATCTATATTTAAATGTGACAGAATCTAAATATTTCAATGGTTTGCTATAAAATGACTATATTTCTTTGAATAATAACAAAACAAAGAGTTTATATTGCATATTTAATGAAGTAATATCAATAAAATGTGCATTCTCATGTAATTATTGATTTCTGCTAGGCCCATATAATCTGCCCACAATTGCCCAGGATGGACAGAATAATCACTTTTAGTATTCAAGAGAATGAAATGTATGTATTTGATTACTCATAACTGTTAAAAGTAAATATCAGACACTTAGAAAGAATTCAGCTAGGAAAAACAAATTTTTACAGTGCATTTTCATTACACTGAAGAAATGGCTGCAGGGGTAGGGTGTTGAACAGCCATTTCCTGGACACTTTTTCTTTAGCATATGATGCAAGAGGGTTTTTTGCATATCATGATAAATATCTTGAAAGTTGAAAGGGGTTTTAACTTTGCAAAGAAGTTATAGGTATATAAAACCAAGTAAAAATGAGATAAAATGGAATTTCATAGAACATGAAAAATAGGGGAGTATGTGATACATGTGAGTACATTTCACCAAGATATGCCCTTTATATTTGACTTTTTACATGTAAATTTATTTGAAATAGATTAAATTTACCATTTAACACTTTTTTGCTGGTATATTTGTCATCTGGAGTTGTAAGAATTGCATTTGTTTTATGTGTAAGAAACAATATGAGGTTAAGGTGGTTGACCGAGAATTGGTGAGGTCTCTTATTTGGCCATAACTTTTTTATTTTTCAATGAATCAAGACATATTTGGTATATTTTTACTCAGAATTGCATGTTCTTTTTGAATTGAGCAAGGTTTATTACTTGCAAGACAAACTTTGAAAGTTAAATTTAAGGTGGCATCAGTTTTTAGAAATGTGAATTTTACCGGTCAAAAAATAGATTTTAATACCAAGGTTTATTTATGAATGCATATTATAAATTTTTAGCTAAATTTTATGGAATTTGGAGGGAATTTCTGTTATTTAAAATCTGTGGCCTTGTATATTTTAAAATATGACACTTTAGTTCACTACTACTTTATATGGGATATGGACTAGAACCATACAGCATAATAAATCATATAACTTCTAGCATTTTTTGCCAGAGAAGCGGGGTAAATTAAGGATGAATTTGATAGCTTGAAAACGAGGTATTGAGCCATTATCTCTTGCTGTTAATTAATGTAAAATGTTATTCTGCAATTTGTGTGGTATTAGGTCATACGGGCCTGGAAGCAGATGCGGCTGCGGCGATTAATTATTTGCAAAGAAATTTTGAGATGAAAAATAGGGGAGTATGTGATACATGTCCCTGCGAAATGATCTTTAACACTTTTTTGGCTCATTGTGTAAATTCCTAAAAGCTTCAAATTTCTCAAGGGACTATTTATCCATTATTACATGTTTTAAAATTTTTCAATGCACATTTTTAAAGCAGCTCAATATTAAAGTAAACCGTATAAACGTTATTGATTGCAAAAAAAACTATCCTCTGCACCTTCAAGAATTAATTATCAATTTTTAAAATGTGAATTCACTGATTTATTATACAAAACCATTTATTAAGCAATTTTAAAAAAATACTTTTCTTGCTTTATTTAAAATCTGTAAATTATATTCACTAAAAAGCTTTATTCTTTTCCGATTTTTATTTTGAACCATGAAAAATCATATAAGATTCAGGCATTTTTTGCCTGAGAAATAAATTAATTGCTTCAATTTTTAAATTTAAAATCATTTTTTTTAATTATTGCAAATTTTATTTCATGGTTTTAGCTATCATTGAAATTACATATATTTGCCATTTTTTCAACCTAATTTACTAAAATAAATTTTGAAAATAAAATTCAGTCATTTACCTAAATGTCACTAAACCTAACCATATATAGTACAAAAAAAACATTTTTTGCTTTATTTTTTAAAATTTAACCCATTCTGTTATTGATATTTTCATGAAATATGCCCCCCCCTTTTCAATTTTTAAATTTATCTATATTTAAATGTGACAGAATCTAAATTTTTCAATGGTTTGCTGTAAAATGACTATTTTTCTTTGAATAATAACAGAACAAAGAGTTTATTTGCATATTTAATGAAGTCTAAATTATGTGCTAATTATTGAATTCTGCTAATTAAAATTTAAGTGTATTATATAATCTGCCCACAATTGCCCAGGATGGACAGAATAATCACTTTTAGTATTCAGGAGAATGAAATGTATGTATTTGATTACTCATAACTGTTAAAAGTAATATCAGACACTTAGAAAGAATTCAGCTAGGACAAACAATTTTTACAGTGCATTTTCATTAAAAAGAAATGGCTGCAGGGGTAGGGTGTTGAACAGCCATTTCCTGGACACCTTTTCTTTAGCATATGATGCAAGAGGGTTTTTTGCATATCATGATAAATATCTTGAAAGTTGAAAGGGGTTTTAAATTTGCAAAGAAGTTATAGGTATATAAAACCAAGTGAAAAAGAGATAAAATGGAATTTCATAGAACATGAAAAATAGGGGAGTATGTGATACATGTGAGTACATTTCACCAAGATGTGCTCTTTGTATTTGACTTTTTACATATAAATGTATTTGAAATAGATTAAATTTACCATTTAACACTTTTTTGCTGGTATATATTGTCATCTGGAGTTGTAAGAATTGCATTTGTTTTATGTGTCAAGAAACAATATGGGGTTAAGGTGGTTTAAAGACTTTGAACCATCAGCATAATAAATCATATAAGTGAGGTCTCTTATTTGGCCATAACTTTTTTATTTTTCAAAAATCAAACATATTTGGTATATTTTTACTCAGAATTGCATGTTCTTTCTGAATTGAGTAAGGTTTGTTAATTTCAAGACAAACTTTGAAAGTTAAATTTAAATGTGACAGAATCTAAATATTTCAATTTGAATTATTATAGGTAATTTTTAGCTAGATATGTGCTTCTCATGTAATTATTGATTTCCCACAATTTTATGGGTGCATTTGGAGGGAATAATTGTATATTTTATTGAAATATGACACTTTAGTGTCACTACTACTGTATATGGGATATTTTGTAACTTTACTCAAAACTGCTCTATATTTCATTTTGATACATTGAGGATGAATTGTATTGAAAACGAGGTTTACCATTATCTCTTGCTTGCAATTGCAGTTTTGAAAGTTCAGGCACGGGCCTGGAATTAAAATGTGAATTTTGCATGAAATTTTGAAATTTTCCCTACCAAAGGGTTTTATTTAAAAAATACTTTGTAAGTTGTACATGTTTTATTCCTAAAAGCTTCAAATTTCTCAAGGGATAAATTCATACTATTATTTTATCACTGAAAACATATTTTTTTCAATTTAAAATTTTTAATTTTAAAGCAGCTCAATATTAAGTAAAAATGACTCAGTCAAACGTTTTATATTGCAAAAAAAAATCATATAAGATTCAGCCATTTTCAAGAATGCATCAATTTTTAGAAATGTGAATTCTAGTCTGATTTTTATACAAAAGGGTTTATTTATTAAGTCAATTTTAAAAAAATACTTTGTTTCTGTTATTAAAAATCTACAGTTTAATTTCAAAAAAGCAAGGGGGGTTACTCTTTTCCATAACTTTTTTATTTTTCAATTTTTAAAGACTCTAGCAAAATAAATTAAGTAAGATTCAATTTAAAATCTGCGATATCTTTTTTGACTTTGAACCATCTGAATAAATTAATTGCTTCAATTTGATACTTTGGGTATTGTCGCATAATTAAAATCATGTCTTGCTTTAATTAATTAAATCTAATTAAAATTTTAGTGTATTAATTAGTGCGATATCATTGAAATTACATATATTTGCCATTTTTTCAACCTAATTTACTAAATATAATTATTTTGAAAATAAAATTCAGTCAGCTTACCTAAATGTCACTAAACCTAACCATATATAGTACAAAAAAACATTTTTTGCTTTATTTTTTAAAATTTAACCCATTCTGTTATTGATATTTTCATGAAATATGCCCCCCCCCTTTTCAATTTTTAAATTTATCTATATTTAAATGTGACAGAATCTAAATTTTTCAATGGTTTGCTATAAAATGACTATTTTTATTTAAATAATAACAAAACAAAGAGTTTATATTGCATATTTAATGAAGTAATATCAATAAAATGTGCATTCTCATGTAATTATTGAATTCTGCTAGGCCCATATAATCTGCCCACAATTGCCCAGGATGGACAGAATAATCACTTTTAGTATTCAAGAAGAATTGAAATGTATGTATTTGATTACTCATAACTGTTAAAAGTGAATATCAGACACTTAGAAAGAATTCAGCTAGGACAAACACATTTTTACAGTGCATTTTCATTACACTGAAGAAATGGCTGCAGGGGTAGGGTGTTGAACAGCCATTTCCTGGACACCTTTTCTTTAGCATATGATGCAAGAGGGTTTTTTGCATATCATGATAAATATCTTGAAAGTTGAAAGGGGTTTTAACTTTGCAAAGAAGTTATAGGTATATAAAACCAAGTAAAAATGAGATAAAATGGAATTTCATAGAACATGAAAAATAGGGGAGTATGTGATACATGTGAGTACATTTCACCAAGATATGCCCTTTATATTTGACTTTTTACATATAAATTTATTTGAAATAGATTAAATTTACCATTTAACACTTTTTTGCTGGTATATTTGTCATCTGGAGTTGTAAGAATTGCATTTGTTTTATGTGTAAGAAACAATATGAGGTTAAGGTGGTTGACCGAGAATTGGTGAGGTCTCTTATTTGGCCATAACTTTTTTATTTTTCAATGAATCAAGACATATTTGGTATATTTTTACTCAGAATTGCATGTTCTTTTTTAATTGAGCAAGGTTTATTACTTGCAAGACAAACTTTGAAAGTTAAATTTAAGGTGGCAGAGGATAGTTTCGAATAAAGTACCGGTCAAAAAATAGAAAAAATAGAGTAACCTGAGGTTTGAATGCATATTATAGGTAATTTTTAGCTAGAATATTTTATGGGTGCATTTGGAGGGAATTGGTGGCCTTGTATATTTTATTGAAATATGCACTACTACTGTATATGGGATATGGACTAGAAATACGAAACTAAGCTCAAAACTCGCTCTAGCGGTATTTCACCAGAAAAGCGGGGTGGGTTCACAGGATGAATTGTAGCTTGAAAACGAGGTGGTTGAGCCATTATCTCTTGCTGTTCATTGGTATGTACAAATGTTATTCTGCAATTTGTGTGGTAGCTTAGGTCAGGCGCACGGGCCTGGAAGCAGATGCGGCTGCGGCGAAATAGTGAAAATAGGCTTGATTTGCATGAAATTTTGAGATTGTCCCTGCGCGATCTTTAGGGCTCATTGTGTAAGTTGTACATGTTTTATTCCTAAAAGCTTCAAATTTCTCAAGGGACTACATCATACTATTATTACATGTAGAGGGAATTTAAAATTTTTCAATGCACATTTTTAAAGCAGCTCAATATTAAGTAAACCGTCAGTCAAACGTTTTGATTGCAAAAAAAACTATCCTCTGCCACCTTCAAGAATGCATCAATTTTTAGAAATGTGAATTCTAGTCTGATTTTTATACAAAAGGGTTTATTTATTAAGTCAATTTTAAAAAAATACTTTGTTTCTGTTATTTAAAATCTGTACAGTTAGGTATATTCACTAAAAAGCAAGGGGGGTTACTCTTTTCCGGCACACATTTTTAAAGACTTTGAACCATCAGCAAAATAAATCATATAAGATTCAGGCATTTTTTGCCTGAGAATAAATTAATTGCTTCAATTTGATACTTTGGGTATTGTCGCATAATTAAAATCATGTCTTGCTTTAATTAATTAAATCTAATTAAAATTTTAGTGTATTAATTAGTGCGATATCATTGAAATTACATATATTTGCCATTTTTTCAACCTAATTTACTAAATATAATTATTTTGAAAATAAAAATCAGTCAGCATACCTAAATCTCACTAAACCTAACCATATATAGCACAAAAAAACTTTTTTTTTTTGCTTTATTTTTCCAAATTTAACCTATTCTGTTACATGTATTGATATTTTCATGAAATATGCCCCCCCCCTTTTCAATTTTTAAATTTATTTATATTTAAATGTGACAGAATCTAAATTTTTCAATGGTTTGCTATAAAATGACTATTTTTCTTTGAATAATAACAAAACAAAGAGGTTATAGTGCATATTTAATGAAGTAATATCAATAAAATGTGCAATTTCATGTAATTATTGAATTCTGCTAGGCCCATATAATCTGCCCACAATTGCCCAGGATGGACAGAATAATCACTTTTAGTATTCAGGAGAATGAAATGTATGTATTTGATTACTCATAACTGTTAAAAGTGAATATCAGACACTTAGAAAGAATTCAGCTAGGACAAACACATTTTTACAGTGCATTTTCATTACACTGAAGAAATGGCTGCAGGGGTAGGGTGTTGAACAGCCATTTCCTGGACACTTTTTCTTTAGCATATGATGCAAGAGGGTTTTTTGCATATCATGATAAATATCTTGAAAGTTGAAAGGGGTTTTAACTTTGCAAAGAAGTTATAGGTATATAAAACCAAGTGAAAAGGAGATAAAATGGAATTTCATAGAACATGAAAAATAGGGGAGTATGTGATACATGTGAGTACATTTCACCAAGATGTGCCCTTTATATTTGACTTTTTACATATAAATGTATTTGAAAGAGATTAAAATTACCATTTTACACTTTTTTGCTGGTATATTTATCATCTGGAGTTGTAAGAATTGCATTTGTTTCATGTGTAAGAAACAATATGGGGTTAAGGTGGTTGACCGAGAATTTGTGAGGTCTCTTATTTGGCCATAACTTTTTTATTTTTCAATGAATCAAGACATATTTGGTATATTTTTACTCAGAATTGCATGTTCTTTTTGAATTGAGCAAGGTTTATTACTTGCAAGACAAACTTTGAAAGTTAAAGGTGGCAGAGGATAGTTTCGAATAAAGTACCGGTCAAAAAATAGAAAAAATAGAGAAACCTGAGGTTTGAATGCATATTATAGGTAATTTTATAGCTAGAATATTTTATGGGTGCATTTGGAGGGAATTGGTGGCCTTGTATATTTTATTGAAATATGACACTTTAGTGTCACTACTACTGTATATGGGATATGGACTAGAAATACGAAACTAAGCTCAAAACTCGCTCTACCGGTATTTCACCAGAAAAGCGGGGTGGGTTCACAGGATGAATTGTAGCTTGAAAACGAGGTGGTTGAGCCATTATCTCTTGCTGTTCATTGGTATGTACAAATGTTATTCTGCAATTTGTGTGGTAGCTTAGGTCAGGCGCACGGGCCTGGAAGCAGATGCGGCTGCGGCGAAATAGTGAAAATAGGCTTGATTTGCATGAAATTTTGAGATTGTCCCTGCGCGATCTTTAGGGCTCATTGTGTAAGTTGTACATGTTTTATTCCTAAAAGCTTCAAATTTCTCAAGGGACTATATCATACTATTATTACATGTAGAGGGAATTTAAAATTTTTCAATGCACATTTTTAAAGCAGCTCAATATTAAGTAAACCGTCAGTCAAACGTTTTGATTGCAAAAAAAACTATCCTCTGCCACCTGTGATACCTGTAAACAACAACATGATCCGAAATCTGAACGTCAATTTTCATGATTATTTCACGACGAAGATCATCACATCAATGAATCAAATAATACGGATATGCCTTTGGTATTAGCAGGTGAGAATACGTGTATATTGACTGAAAAGTTTAAGTTTAAAACGCAATAGTTTACGTTCAAAAGAAAACTAAATGTACATATGTACTAGGCCTAGATCTTTATGTTTCAGTGTGCGTATTTCGTATCGTTCAGCCAATTTTGCATTGTTTTTGAACTTTGATGCTTTTGACAATCCCTCGTAAGTTCAAAGTAAAATCAAAGTTGTCATAATAATGGATAGTTGTTTTCAGTATGTGTGTACCAGTGTGTACATGTACCACTTTCACATTGAATTTTTAGGGTGCAACAATACTTTCATCTGTGAATATCCACTTTCTAAGCCCACGATGAACTACGAAGGTCAATAAATATGTAAGGACACCAATGAACAGGTAAATTTTTGTTTTGGTATTGAAAATTTCAGTATTTCTAAAATTTCAAAAAATAAAGTCTAATTTCATTTATGTCATTCTCATGATATTGCATTGAATTTCATACAAGTTTATAAACATTTGATTTACATTTTGAAAAATAAGTTTGAAACACATAAGGCCTAAAAAAAATAAGTTTGTTTCCTGTAACCCGACCGACCCATTCAAATTACCCTCGGGTGGATTTTTTTTTCTGACAAATGTCAAAACTTCGTTTGATCAATCAGCTGATTCCATTTATAAAAAAAAAGAAAATTCGCTTGTAGCTTAAATTGAGACATAAAATATGTCAACCTAGTTTACATTTACCTTATTTATTAAGAGTAATCATTATTATAACAACTATTTCCCCCTACAATGCTGAAGTTCGTTTTCTGCCTCTTGGCAGCCATTTTGGATGCCATGTTGGGTGTCCACTGTAAATATGACACCTAGTATATTCAGTCCGGGGATGTTTGACCATTCATAATCAAAAAAAAAAAAAAAAAACAAAAATCCCGACCTACCGACCCTTAATTTTTTGGGAATGTCAGGTCCAGTCCAAAGACTATTTCTACCTACGTAGGTATTAATAGCTACGTAGGTATTTAAAGCTACCCAAAGTAGCTATTTTTACCTACTTTCTGCTTTACTTGCATTTTGTAGTCAAATGCAGGAACGGCGCAACATGGTGAGCACACAATTTCTTGATACAGTCACACTGAAGCTAAAGATGAATATGACAAAAATTTGGCCAAAAAATGAAAACTTCGTATATTATCAATTTTGCATAGAAACTAATGTAAAATTGCCGATTCAGGAAGTAATCATTTTTGGCCAAATTTTTGTCGTATTCATCATTAGTGTGACCATATATAAAAAATATGGTATTTACCATGTTGCGCCTTTTTGTCTTTTGGTCGCAAAATGCAGAAATTATATAAAGTAGGTAAAAATAGCTACGTAGGTAGAAATAGTCTTTGTACTGGACCTGAATGTTACAGGAAACAAACATATTTTTTTTTAAGCCTAATACTTATGATGCTTGATTATTCATACAGACGCATTATTTAAACTTGTAATATCTATTTGAATGAATGCCGATATATGGAACAAGCTGTTTTTATAGACTGCCTGTTGTATTTCCAATCTGCATAAAGTATGTGGTTAGGATTTCCATTTTCTCAATTTTTCAGACACTTTCCAATTATCGTACATCATATACATGGGTGGTCAAACTCACTGGATGGTTTATCAACACTCCCATGCTCACGAACAGCCTTGACCCAGGAATTTTGCCCTGAAGTAACATTGCAGTCTATTGTCTCCTTTCTTTTTGCTACCCTGGCAGCCGTTTAGGTATGAAATCTATGAAAGCTATGAAGGGATATAGAATTTTAAAAAATTTATAAAAGTAAACCGAGTTCTTGATTTATACAATCCGTTCTCTGGGATTGACAATCTGTTATAACAAATTGCCAATTCATTCTCACAGATTATCAATTCATTCCCTCAAATTACACAATCCGTTATCTCAGATTGTATAATTCATTCTCTTAGTTTAAATGATTCATTCCCCCGGAATGTAAACCCTTCCCATGATTTCATTTAAATTATATATCTGTACATATCGGATACCATGTATGGTAATACATGTTTAAAAAATAGAATATTGTAGTATTTTACATCCTAACTTTTATTACATATTATGGTCCAAAACTACATGAACATTTTCAAATCCATGTGCTTGTGGAGTTTTATGAAGTGACTTACTTTTACATTCGACAGCTGACTTTTACATTTTCAGTAGTGGTAGTTGGTCAGAGTTTAAATTGTAAAAGTCAGTCGTCGATTTTAAAAGTAAGTCTCTTCATAAAACTCCAGTACTGATATTTGTACAACAAAAAATCTTAGAGGTTGTAGTGTTATGTGTATATTAGAATAATTGAAAGTCCTAGATAGTAAAAGTGAATATGGGTCCTGTGTAATCATAATATTTCTAAAATAAATGTACAGTAGTTGGCCATAAGTATGTTCCCAAAATGGCCGACGTTTTGCGTAAACCTAAGTACATATCAAAAGTAAAACCTAAATTTAATTATATGTAACAGCATAAAACTAACCTTTATGACTAGTACTTTGTGATGTGTCCCTTGGCTTTCAAAACTGCCCTAATTCGTTTGGGTAGACTTTGATATAAACTTCTTATATAGTGAAGCGGTAAAGAGGACCAGATTTCATGAACGAGAAATTCCAAAATGGCGCCGCTCGAGGTAAGACGCGTCGAGTGAGGGAGCGTGGAGCGGCCGAGTTGACAAGTTTTATAGGACTGAAACATGGTCAAACTGTGAATTCAGACTTGCTCAGGGCGGATACATGCAGTGGTTTCCTTATTTGAAATCTAGGAGTGGTATTTTTAAGGAATTAGATCGAAATGATAGTGTAGTAAGTAAAATCTATTTATAGCCTGTAGATCTACATGAGTACTATTGACAAATATTTTAAGATGCCTTCTACTGGTGTTACTACTCGTAAAGGTTCTACTCCAGCTACTAGCAAATCTCCAAAAGACAGTCAAAAGGATAGCCAGAAGGGAATTCTTTCCTCTGAGTCCTCTCCAAAACGTACGCAGGAAAATTCCATGCAAATAACAATGGATTCAATTCAAACACAGCTGACCGAGATTAACAACGAACTCAAAAAGACAATAAAGGTTAGTGATATTCAAACAGTTGTGAGAAGTGTTGTAGAAGAATTATTTAGTAGTTACCAAGAAAAGTTTGAGAAGAAATTGAACGATGAAGTCGTAAAACTCAGAGAAGAGAATGAGAAACTACATCAGGAAAACAAAGATTTGCAGAAAGAAATTAGGGAGCACGAAGAAGTATTAAACGACTTGCATAACAGAACGGAAGAAAACGAATGGATGACAAGGTCAGCAATTTCAAAAACAAATTTCAATGAACAATATTCGAGGAAGAATAATTTAAAAATTCATGGTTTACCAGAGAAGAAAGGGGAAGAACCCTTACAGGTTGTGAATGAAGTGCTCGAGGAAGTGGGCGAACAGATTAAAGAAGATGACGTTCTAGCAATCCATAGGATTCCAGGAAAGAAAGACCAACATCGGCCAATTATAATAAAGCTTAAAACCATGGAAGCCAAAGTAAAGGTCATGAAGAAGCGATCGGACATTAAAGAACTAGAGTTACAGAATGATGTCAAGGTCAAAGTAACGGATGACGTGACACAAGAGAATGCAGCCCTTATAACAAGACTCCTGCAGGACCACAGAATATCCGCGGCATGGTACTTTAATGGACACATTTACGGAGAATGCGGGAAACGAAGAATCAAATTTGATTTATACGATGATATTGACAAGAAAATACGGAAAAGATGAGGCGATCCGGACTTGGTTCTTTAGTTAGTCGAGGACGCATGTATATCCGGTGAAATAAAATGGACGTGACTGTCACTGTGATGACAACGAAAACAAGGTATAAGTAACATTAAACTTGTCAACTTGTGAGCCATCCAGGAATTATGCAAATATTTTTGTTTGTTTGTCTGTGTTTGTCTTTGTGTGAAAGATGTATGTATGTTTGTTTGTTGGAAAAGAAATTTTATTTCAATCGAAAATGCCTTGAACGTACAATTTTGTTTTTAGACAACATTTACTTGTCAAAGCAAGTTATAGATTGTGTAATACAGGTGGCTACGGAATAGTGAAATGAGTTTTAATATTTTAACATTTAATTGTAGAGGGCTTGGGGGACTAGAAAAGAGGAGAGACGTGCTTAACTATTTAAAACAGAAAAATTTCTCAATTACTTTTTTACAAGATACTCATTTTACTCTTGATGATTATTCACAAGTTAGATCTCTTTGGGGCTATGATGTTTACATATCACCTGGTCAATCAAATTCTAGAGGTGTCGCAATTTTGTTCAACAATAATTTTGAATATAAAATACTAAATGAACAAAAAGATAAAGCAGGTAACCTGCTTGTTCTGGAGATTAATGTATTTAATAAATATGATATTTTATTAGTAAATGTATATGGACCGAATAATGATGATCCAAAATTTTTCCAATCAGTATCTGACATAATTTCAAATTTTCAAGGAGAATTTGTAATTTGGGGTGGAGATTTTAACCTTGTACAAGATGCAAATTTAGATTACTTTAATTATAATAATGTAAATAATAAAAAGGCAAGGGAAACAGTTCTGAATATGAAAGTTGAGCATGGTTTGACCGACCCTTGGAGAGTGAAATATGAACAACGTAAAAGGTATACTTGGTTTAAAACCAATCCTCTTAAAAAAGCTAGACTTGATTTTTTCCTATTATCTAACGAACTTTTTGCTTTATTAGATAACGTTGATATTATACCTGGATATAAGTCTGACCACTCAATGGTTTCTATAGAAATTAAATTGACCAAATTTGAAAAGGGGAAAGGATTTTGGAAGTTTAACAATTCTTTACTCAGGGATCAGTCTTATGTAAACATTGTAAAAAATACTATACGAAAAGTAAAGGAACAATATGCTGTCTTTCCGTATAATCCAGTATGTATACATAAAATTGAAAATGAGGAATTATCTCTACTCATAGATGATCAATTATTTTTTGAGCAACTTTTGCTGAGTATAAGAGGTGCTACAATTCAATATTGTTCTATAAAAAAGAAATTAAAAAACGAAAAAATTAATTTACTTGAAAACGAAATAAAATATTTAGAATCACTGAGAAATATTAATAGTTCAACAGAAATTATAGAAAAATTAAATGCTGCCCAAAATAGCTTAGAAGAAATAAGAAAAGAATATATAAAAGGGCTTTTTGTTAGAACAAAACTTAAGTGGATTGAACAGGGTGAAAAACCGACAAGATATTTTCTTAGTTTAGAAAGAAGAAATTTTATTAATAAAACTGTGAACCAACTCATGCACAGCAATGGTAATATTATTACTTCACAGGAAGAAATTTTATCAGAAATTGAGAAATTTTATAAGAACCTATACTCTTGCTTTGATAATAAATTACAAGATGTGAATCTAGAACATATAATTAATAAAGATGATATCAGGGTTCTGGATGACAACATGTCCAATAATTTAGAAGGATGTATAACATATAAAGAAGCCCTATCTGCGTTAAAAAAAATGAATAATGATAAAAGTCCAGGTAGTGATGGCTTTACAGTAGAATTTTTTAAATTTTTTTGGAAGGATCTTGGAAGCTTTCTTATCAGATCAATAAATTTTGGATTTAATGAGGGAGAATTATCCATAACTCAGAAACAGGGAATTATTTCTATATTACCGACAGGTGATAAACCAAGAGAATTCCTTTCAAATTGGCGACCAATATCACTTCTTAATACTACATATAAAATTGCTTCATCATGTATAGCAAATAGGATTAAAAACGTTCTCAACTATTTAATTCATGACAATCAAAAGGGCTTTCTTAGAGATAGATTTATTGGGGAAAATACACGAATGATCTATGATGTAATTAATGCCACATATGAAAACCATATTCCTGGTATGATATTACTAATAGATTTTGAAAAAGCATTTGACTCCAGATCATGGAAATTTATGTACAATACGTTGCAATTTTTTAATTTTGGCCCTGACCTTATTAAATGGGTTTCAGTACTATATAATAAAGCTAAATTATGTGTTATTCAAAATGGCATTTTTTCTAAATTTTTTGAAATCGGTAGGGGGTGTCGTCAGGGTGACCCGATATCTCCTTACTTATTTAACCTTTGTGTAGAAATTTTAGGACATATGATACGACAAAATAAAAATATCAAAGGCATTAAAATAGGGAAGGAAAAAGTCTGTCTACTACAATATGCAGATGACACAGTTCTTTTTTTGGATGGATCAGAAAAGAGTTTAAAAAGTGCACTTGATCTTCTTTTTCAATTCTCAAAATTCTCTGGATTAAAGCCTAATATTTCAAAAACAAAAGCAGTCTGGATTGGATCTAAAATTAAAACAGAAAATACTTTATGTAGTGATACAGGATTAAAATGGACAAATGAACCATTTACTGTTCTAGGCATAACATACACTGCAAATCTTGAAAAGATGGAAGAGCTTAATTTTGATAATAAATTTAAACTTATTCAGAAAGAAATAAATCATTGGTCTAAAAGAAATATTTCACCTTTAGGAAAAATAACGGTAGTAAAAAGTTTGCTTTTATCAAAGTTTACACACTTATTTATTTGTCTTCCGAAACCAAGTGTGCAGTGGATACAGCAACTAGAAAAAACTCTGTATAAATTCATATGGGGAAATAAAATTGACAAAATATCCCGAAAAACGTTACAGTTAGACTTTGAGAGAGGTGGATGTAGAATGACTAATATAGAAACATTTATTAAATCCCTAAAATTAACATGGATTAGAAGAATATTTACAAATAATTCAAACTGGATAAACACTTTTTCTGAAATTACTGGTTGTAATATTAATAAACTTTGTCAGGTTGGATCTGAATATTGTAAACAAAGGGCAAAAATCATACAAAATATTTTTTGGAAAGAAACTTTGCTTTATTTTGCTGAATTTTTAGAAAGTTTTAATTTTCATGATGTAGATATATTGTTAGAACCATTGTGGTATAATAATAAGATAAAGATTCAAAATAAATGTGTATTTTATAAGACATTGTATGAAAAAGGGTTCCATGTAGTACATGATTTATTTGATACAGAAGGCAATTTTATTAGTTATGAAAGTATCACAAATGATTATTTAGTTAAGTTGCCATTCACTACTTATGAGGGACTAAAGCAAGCAGTTTTATACTCATGGCCAAATGTCAAACAATTGTCAAAAACTACTTATGGTAAACCATACCAACCTGAATTTTTAAAAATACTTTGTCAGAATAAGAAAGGATCCAGAAATATTTATGATCATTTAATGTCTAAAATACAGCACAGACCTATTTGTGAAAACAAATGGGCTATTGATTTAAAGTTGGAATCTGATTTTAAGTGGAAACATATTTATACAAACTTGAAATACTTAACTAAAGATTCAGCACTGATATGGTTCAATTATAGAATTATTCATAGAATTTTAGGTACAAATAAATACTTACACTTGTCTAAAATTAAAGATTCTCCACTTTGTTCAATATGTGAACAAGAACCAGAAACAATTAAACATTTATTTTTTTATTGTCCACAAGTTTCTGTGGTTTGGCTGGCACTGTCAGATTGGATTTTTCAAAAGTCTGGTAAAAGAATTGAATTTGATGTAAAGACTGTTATTTTTGGTAGTTTTGAAAAAGATCATGTAGCTATAAACTTGATTATTCTGTTAGTGAAGAAATATTTATTTCAGCAATCCAGAAACAACTCTTGTATTGTTTTCAAAGATATTTTGAGAGTTCTATATAATTACTATACTTTAGAAGAAAAGCTGTCAGAAAATATTTTTTATAAAAAAAAGATGGTCCAATTGGAAATGTCTATTTAATGTGTCAAATTTTGAAAATGTTCTTGAATAATTATTGTTAATATACTTAGTGTCTTCTTTTCCAACATGTATGAAAGGATGTGTGAAAGGTTTTGTATATTTGTGTGTTTGTTATGAAAATAAATAAAAATAAAAAAAAAAGATTTCATGAACGATGCGTTCCAGGTCTGCTTTGTTTTTAATGTCATGTACGCGTCTCTTAATCCGAATTTTCAATACTCTCCAAACATTTTCTATTACATTAATATCTGGGCTCTGTGCAGGCCATGGTAATACTGGAATATTGTTTTGCGTTTTCCAATCGTTACAAACCCTAGAAACATGGCAAGGGGCATTATCCTCCTGGAAAATCCAGGCACCATTTCCGAAGTTTTTCAGCAACCACAGGCCACAGATTATTGTTCAGAGTTTCAATATAAATATTAGAGTTCATATTTCCTTCAACAGATGTAAAGGTGCCCACACCATTGTATGTTATACACCCCCAGAACATCACGGATATCACTCCCTGCCTCTCCCTGTCCAAACGTATTCCCGTACATTCCCCCATCAAACGTTCATCAGATCTCCTCCAAACATAGATTTTCTTATCCTCACCTATTATAATTTTTGTCTCGTCACTAAAAATCACTCTACTCCAATTATTCTGCACATTCCAATGTAACTTTTGTCTACAAAATCCCATACGTCGAGAGCGATTCACTTTTCTGATCGTAATCGTTTTGGAAACAACATGTCGTTTGTATTCACTTTCAAATAATCTTCTTCTCACAGTCCTAGAGGATATTTTAACAACTGCAGAATTGTTAAATTTACTTGTGAGATCCTCTAATGTTTGCCGACGATTGCCCCGAACCATGCGAACGAGTCGTCGTTTCGCCCTGTCATCAAGTTTTCTTTGCCTGCCGCTTCGCGGTAAGTTTTCTGTGTTCCCCCGCTCACGAAAACGCTTTAAAAAATTACTAACTGTTCTCCTATTCAAGCCTGTTATTTCTGATATTTTGTAACTGGAATGATCGCTGTTATATAAATTAATGATGATGTTTTTAACATCTTGTGTCAATTCCTTCCCTCGCTTACCC
>NW_026918045.1:0-13947 GCF_032062105.1 Saccostrea cuccullata | reverse complement strand
ATATTTAAAGGTAATTCCTCTTTTAATATTATTTTTTAGGCTTGATGAAAATATATAAAAAAAGATAATTAAGTCGATAAACAGGGTGCAAAGAACATGAGATGTACATTTAATGCATCTACCTATCTAACGATCAAAGCATTGTTATTATATTAATACAATAACACCTTGTTTCGTGTGTTTTGGTTGAAATCTTGACAAATGTTGCTGAAAAATTTGAAATAAAAATTACGAAATGATTTCCTCTCAATACAAAGTAGATAACTTTCGATCTTTTATCTTTTTAGGCGTGATTATAAATGCCTTGCTTGTTTAAATTATAAATATTAATAATAAATATTGATTATTAAATTGTTGTGTTGTTAAGTAATGATTTTGTTTTTATTATGGTGTCTTAGGTAAGTGTTGATAATGAAATATGTGAATGACATGCTACAAGTTAAAAATTGACCAGATGTAACAAGTTCATTAGGAACCCTAGCATCAACAATCAGTTATATACATTGACAAAAAAATAATTATAATAATTTGAGAGAAAAGTCCTTTATGATACAATAACAAATAAGTGAGAGTCATCTACATGTGGGTACAAAAATTGCAACAAACAACAATTTGTGCAAACACAATGAAAACAAAAGTACAGAAAAAGGAAAACGATGACATATAATGAATTTAGGAATTGCATCATAAAATTATTATTAAAATGCACATTTCAGTTCTAGATTTTTTTTACAGATCTAAAAAAGTCAATAAATGTATTTTAAAATTATTATTTTTCATTTTACAAAATGTGTTATGTAAAAGTTCTTTAAAAATTTTTTAATATTCTACATTATCATTTTTTTTTCAAATTATAATATGGGTTTGTTTTTGAAGACTTTTAAACACCCTACATCTGAAACAACTAACTATCCCGTCTTTAAAACAAAATGATTTTTTTCTTTTAAATTCTTTATCTGATTTAGATACAATTTATTGGAAATTCATAGTTCTGTTTTTTTAAAAAGAAAAATTTAAAGGGTATTAATCAATAAATTGATATTAAACTATACTCAAATTTGTGGTTAGCTTTAGTTCTAACAAAGTATTTAAATTTTTTTTCAATAAGTAGCACCTACAGAAAAAATAAAATAAAGAAAGAAGTAATTGAAAATCGAAGCTTAATTCTGATAACATAACACTCTCACAACGATTAAAATTACCTTTTTCAGTAACTTTTCTTCATCTTGGAAATCAGTATCCAAAATTGAAAACTCAGATGCAATGCACTGTGTTCTTTGTGTTTAAATATACAGCAAACTGATAAGCATGGAATATCGGTAGCAATAAGGATATATAAAAGTCCGACTGACATCCAGTAATTGATTGTGACGTATAATTCCAGGACCAAACCACGAAAAGGTTTGGTTCTTTTCAGGAAGAGGACAATAAAACGCATTGTGGGATGTGATAGATTATTGAACAACTGCAGATATTGAATACCTATAAGCATGAAGAAACTGAGAGTGGATATTAAAAAAAGTAAAGCGAGTCTTGGGTCCACGAACTGTATATTTCGTACTATTTCAGCATGCAATTCAAAATAAAGGTCAGATAGAGAAGCAGTTAATTTTAAATTGATGAATGCTGAAAAGAAGGCAAACACGTTCTTTAATGAAATATCTCTTTGAAAAAAAAATAAATGACTTTGGTTTATACTCAAATATATTGTTTTAGCAGAAAGATCCACAGAAGATTTATAATGAAACGGCAAATCAATTACGTTTAGCCTGATGATGTTTTGACGTATTAGCGTTAATCAAGCCTATGTGAAGCCCACAAAGCTATATATTTTACGGTAAACGTCACAAAAGGATTCATTTTAATGAAGGTTATAGAGAATACCATATTTTTCATGCTTTGGGGAACATGTATTACACCTCTTCTGACAAAAGACTTGGTAGCGATTCCGATCCATAATCAACGAGTATCAATTAATTAGCACATTCGGATGAGAAGTCGAGAATGGCCTAGAACATTCAAATGGCTTTGTGGAGCTTAAGAACGTCGGATAAAAGGATGGACACATGATTGATATAGTCTGGTGACTGAAATGTGTAAAAAGCAAGGCTATAAAAAGTTACAAGTGAATATAGATATGTGCTTACCCCTTGAATTACTGCCAAATATGAACCAGAGGAAGTTTGTCAAAAGACCATGACCTTATTCAAATGTAGTTTTTTTGTCACCCATAATGAAGTTAGAGGGACATATATATATTGTTCGCAAGAGTTCTCACACAAGACAATTTTGTATGAAAATTAACATACTCTTTATGGTCCCCCTCGAAAACTTTTCACTCAATTGGAGATGCCACCATTTACCGATGGAAGACCACAAATTTATACCTATTTTCGACACCTAGGACCATTGAGCAGTGATGAAACTTTTTCATGCTAAAACCCAAAACTACATGGAATCCTGGGTTATACGTTCTTATCTATTGGACCAGTCTCCACGGATAGCAGTGGAATACGAATACGCGACGTAAGAGATCTAGAAACTCCGAGACTTTAAAGAAACACGCGGGCGACGAAACTTCACAGTAAACAAATCAACAACATGATACAATCTAAAGTTTGGTCAGTACATCGGCTGCAGCTGCTACAAATTAACCCCCAAACATAGTTTGAGGTTTCAAGACGAGAAAATAGGTAGTAAATGTTGCTTTGCCTAGCGCTAGCCTCGGCAATTCAAAGTGAAATAAAAGTTGCGTTTCTTCCGGATGAGACCTTAAGAACCGAAATCCTAAATCACAACAGGTAAAGTCACGATATAGATCCCTTACTGCTCAATGACCCGAAGTGCCGAGTAAATATCTAAATTTCAGCCCTTCAATAACATATGTTGACGTCTATCTATATTTGAAAAATGTTTGACTTTTTTTACTTTATTAACAAACTTTTGGGGAATAAACTATACTTACGAACACTTAAGAGATTTTTTTATTATTATTTGAGCATGACAAAAGCAATATTTCATACTTTTAACTTCAATTATATAAATGTACCAGGTGTTGTTTAAATTCTTAAATTTCAATCATGTACTTGCACTTCTATGAAAAAAGTCCCCATGAAATCCAAGACTTGATTCGTTTTTCTTTCCTAACAATACGTCTGGACTCTTCAGCTTACAATTTGATTGTATACAAATAAGCAAATCGTAATAGGAAGTTTCCGTTTGGCTTAAACAAATAATACCAGGCAGATGGCGACATAGAAAATCTAATCAGCTATTAGAGGAGCAGCAAAGGCGACAAAAGGAAGGAACTTTTTTGAAATCGATTTTAAATATTAACCATGCACATCAAACGGTCTTACAATTGGATGGAATAACCATCATGCTGTAATTTCAATTATAATTTTCAGTACACTGGGATATATCGAGTCGACAGATGAATCAAAATAACTATTGATAATTGATAAATTATCATCGATATATCTGAGTGATTAGTTGATGAAAAAAAGATGTTCTCTTTTCTCGTGTAGAATAACATATAAATCCTTGGGTTGTCTGATAAAGGAACGAACATGTTTAGTAAATATTGGATTTTAATGTTACATGGAAGCACTGGTAACAGATTTTGCCAATAGGGAACTTCACCATTCTGTTAACGTCAACTTTAATGTATTTTTGTATAAGCAGACCTAGTTTAAATTAAGTAATATTTGAAATACAACTTTCATTTCAAATGACTGAGCGCTTGAAAAAAGAACAGTTGCTCTGAACTCGAAGTCCTTTGTAATAGCAGGCCTTGCCACGAAAATATGATCCCCGAACTATTTAAGGGCCCTGAATGTCGTGTAAAGGTTTAAATTTGAAGACATTTACTAGTGAAATTTTAGCTGGACAAAATATTTTCCAACGGGACGTCAAAAAATCAATCAATCATAAAAATTGTTAGGTCATTATTTCAAGCAGAATTATTTACAGATTTTCGCCAATTACAAAATCCATGGATATGGCATCTGATCCTACATATGATTTTTCGGAGGTCCGATTTTGCTCGAATGACAGTTTGTATTGTGTATTCAATCTTTTGAACTCGACTGATGTTTGTGTACCTCAAAATTCCTTTGTATAAGCAAAGGCAGAGAAATTGGGATAACGAAACATCCTTCATATCTTCATATAACTTATGAATTGTTTGGCTCTGGCCTAGGTAACGTATATCAAAATGAAATCTGAAAAATGTTATGCAAGAAATGCGCAATAATGTTCTAATGGTACTGAAAACATGTTGTCATTCATTATTTTAAATATTCCATATCACATCATATATAATATATATATACATGTATATGCCATAATAAAAAATTCAAAATTTACAAGGGTTGTACAGTACCAGAACCAGATAAGTTTGAATATTTCACGGGCATCAGAAAACTCATTTTTGATACGCTGTAGTTCATTAAAATATATTGCACAAAAATCACATCATAGAAATATATATATATATATATATATATATATATATATATATATTATATATATTATATATATATATATATATATATATATATATATATATATATATATATATATATGCCAAAAAAAGTATCACTTTCATCGTCTTATTTGAAATCTGATGTCTTTCCAGATTGTGATGTAAATTAAGAAGCATTGATATTTTCGTGCAAATGAAGGTTATAATGTGAGTTATGGAGTGTATTGTAAAATCACATTTCTTGAGAGGGGTTTTATTTTCGTGGATTGAGAAAAAATTTTGGTTCATTGGGATTTGATATTGTGGATAAGAGATACGTTTACGAGGGCTATATAATGTCAGCTGGGACATACAACATAGAAATCATATGACGTTAAGTTTGACTTTCTCTCAAATTGATCTTTAATGAATTTATTGCAGTTTATGTGACCATTTTTCATCAAATGACATGAATATTTTAACAAGGGCCATTCGAGACACTGCATTAAAAATGAATGATAAAGAATCAGTAAACTAGAGGGAAATCAAAAGCTTCATTAAAGCTGCTGTAAAACTCGTTAAGGTTATCCGATCCTCAGCCAGGAAGGATAACTCCAAAAATTTATAATATATGAAATGCATCAAAATGAGGCTTGAAAGTGAAATTTTTTTATGCACTTTTCATTGTATTCATCTTTAAAATTCAAGGTCTTTGGGTTATATTTATAAAAGTTGACATTTGTACCCTACCAAAGGAAACAAATTAATACAGTTTTAGAGAAATAAGATTTTCTTGAATCCAGCCTTAGATACCAATGCTTATTAGCATGATATGAAATGAGAAGTAATAATGTGTGGTGTCTTGCAATGATAGTAAAAGCCTTTTACACTATGTATTATAGAATATATAAAGAAAAGAAGACATAAATGACAAATAAGTATAAAATTCATGACAATTTCTCTGAATGCCTGGATACCTATTATTTTTTAACCTAAAATATATTTGTTGATCAATTTGCAATTAGAAAATGCATTGCTGATGTTCTAATTCGCTTTCTCTGCAAAAATATTGGATTTGACAATTTTCCCTATATAATATGATTAAAAATCTTTAACTTTAAAGAAATACTGTGGAAAAATTTACATAACTTTGTGAATTCAGAGATAGTTTTATTAATTACTTAACTGCTAATTTGATAAACCTGAGGATCGGACAACCTTAAGAATCCCAAAGAAATATTCACTGAAATATGTGAAATTTACAGCAACCAATATCTGTTTTATAGACACATGAGCAGGTGGATTTCATTGAACAAAAATGATATAATGGGCATCAAAAATGGGTACCGTCCATGACAACAAGGACTTACAACAACCAATGTACTGTTTGCCAAAATTCAACAAATTATCACTGATGATGTTTGATTGACTTTAAGACACCTAGCAAAATTGATAGGGATCATGTGAGGATAGTTTACTCTGTTTTAAAGAAATATTTGACATTAAAAAAGCTTAGTACTCAATGGTCACCCTATGTTTTGAAAAATGAGTGAAAACGAAAGTGTGTAAGAATATCTAAATAATTATTTTAAACAAAAATCAAAAATTGTAGTTATCCACGATTTTCTGAAATTCAAACAGAATAAACTAACTAAATCCGTTGCTTTAAACCCTCAAAACAAATTTACAATAAGATGCACTTGACAAAAACAGCCAAGTCTGAGAAAAGCAAAGAATTACGAAAGACAAAAAAAAAAAAAAAAAAAACACTTTTATATGCCATTCTCTTAAATACTAGTGGTCTTGTTGTTTAAATTTTTATTCGGGGGAGGCAGTTCAATTTCTGGAGAATTCTAGAAAGCATTTTTTTTTTGCCCAAAAGAAAAAAATCGAAAGATTTTTGAGAAACGGAACCAATATCAGGAATTCACTACATTAAATTTCTTCATGACAGCGTCCCAACCCACACGCCATGAAGAGTAAAGGAGTTTTTGGGATAAACAGATAGTTAATATTTTGTCACATCTATAATATTCGCCAGATCTTTCACTCTTTGACTTGTTTTATTTTCCAAAGTTAAAAAAAAACTTTCAGAAAGTAAAAACAAGTCCAGGAAATCATAGGATCTGCCATATTCTAGTATAATAAGAGCCATACTCAAAAATGTATTCTAAAAACAACCAGAAATTGGATAAAAATGTTACGGACTTGTGTCTTCAGTAAAAGAGAATATTTAAGTAAAATCATTAAGACTAGATCATTGAAATCTTTCAGAGCACCGAGGACATTATTTATTGAATAGCCCTCGTAGTATTTATGTATGCGAAATTTTACATTTCGTAGTGGACAAGAATTCGTCGGTCTCTCCATACCTAGAAAACAAAGAAAATTAAAATTAATAAAATGGGTAAGTGCTCAAATCTTGGATTTAATTTTAACAAATATTATGTAAATAATTGGTAAATACGACGCTTTGTTTGAATGTTGATTACAGATGTCGGGTACTGTTATTTGTAAGAAAATAACGACAAATTAATTACTTTTTCGGATATTCACATTATATAAGATGCTGAGAAGACTTGATTTGAAAAATTTTGTAATTGAAAATCTAAATTAAAAACATAGTATTTTGCATTTTAAAGACTAATTTTTTTTATCTTTTCATAAATATTGAACCTACCAAAGGTTTGAGCTATTCTCATTTACTGTCAAACTAACCTACTTACTTTGCAAAATTGTCAAATTTTATTTTTTGGTTTTAAACTGAATAAAGTCACTTGTCTCTTTTCCTTAAAACATAATAACACTATATTGGTCCCGTTTTAATCGCTTTAACTGAAACTCTGTCTGTGTTTTGCTCACTTAAACAGGTCCAGGAAAATCACTATATTGAGCTATATAGCTTAATTTACCTATCTAGCTTTATTTACCTATATAATATAGCTTTATTTAGCTATTTTGGAATAAGTTTCTGTTTTATGAAAAACAGACAAAAAGTCGCATGTAAATTATGGCTGATATTTTTTTAAAGGTTTGATAAAAACAACCTAGGGCATAGATAGTAAAAACTTTGCCTCTTTTAAACACTTTTTAACCAAAAAATGCATCTCTATTGTTTGGATAGCTGTCCCTCAATGGAAGTGCAATGAGGCATGACTAAGCGTGATTGCCTTGCATTGTGCCGAATTATTACCAATCAATTATCTTGTTGACCAAAACTGCTTTTCTTTGTTAAAGTAGCTGCTTACTCACAGATTAACTGTTATACATAGCCCCAAAACTTTTAGATCATTGATTGTAATTGCACAAAAGGAGAAACATTTTTAAAAGTGGGTTTTTGGTGAATTATTTTCAGTCCATTTCAAAGTTGTAAACTAATACTGCCTCATTATGCGATTTTTTGTCTGCTTTTCATAAAACAGAAATTTACTCTGCAATAGCTAAATAAAGCTATATTATATAGGCAAAGAAAGCTATATAGGTAGATTTAGCTGTATAGCTAAATATAGTGATTTTCCTGGACCTGTTAAACTTTATTCCCCCGAATATCTTAGTCGTTTATACCAAAATGACGCCCTAGGTCTGGATTAATTGTTTAATCAAGTAAAATATTGTCATAAGTCGGGTTACATTATTTCTAAAAAGTAATAGTCACGGATTTTGTTTTTTCCTAAATAAAATGTAATGCAAGCTACAAAATTTGTCTGGTTTGAATTGTTTGCACTAGTCTAGGAGGGTTAAGATTCCCTTCCATCTGATGTACTTGGTACTTTACGCTGTAACATTTTCATGCATGTAATTCGTATGTTTATTTCGAATGTCAATTCCGATCATGACAAGGAGAACACGGCGGGTGTGACCGGTCGGCAGGGGTTGCTCACTCCTCCATGGCACCTGATCCCACCTCTGATGTTTTGGAGGTCTGTGTTTGCTCTGCTCCTATATTGTATTGTTTTATGGACTTTGAGCTTGGATACTGTTCGTACTCTCCAGATATTTTATTCCGTTAGTCTGGTTTTTCTTTTTAAAATTTAATTTTTTCAAAGGTTTGGTTTTAATAAGCCTACATTGTAAAACTGTCAATAGACATAAGTCTGCGTCTAATGCTTACTTTGCAACAGTTTAAATTTTATGTATTTTCATTGGAGTATTGTTTACTCTAATGATTTAAAAATAGTGATAAGATTTAGGGTATGGGGAAAATTTGTATTAAACATCATGTTAAACGCATCAATGGCGATTAAATATTTCTCTGTTTTAGAAAATATACATGTATGAAATTTGAACATGAAAACAGCAATTAATCTCAAAAATCTATTAGAATAGAACCAATTTAGAACAAAGTAATTTTGACCCTACCATATAACAACTGTTATCTTGGGGCAAACAGGAAATTCTAAGGAGAAGTCAATGTGAAAATAATGGCCAAACAATTTGAAAGAAAAAATAATTTTTAACTATGATTTTTTGCTACTATCAAAAGACCATTGCATCGATTATAGAATTTGAGAAATGTTGATTTTAAAATGACTGTCGGCATCCTTATAACACACGTACTATAGTTGATAATGGTATATTGCTACATTGATAAAGAAAAGATGAAACAATCATATTTATCATAAAGTTGTTCCGTTTATTATCTCTTACTCAGTGTATTTGCATTTGTATTTGATAAATTTATATTTTTTGTAAGAACTTAGGACTCTTTCAGGGATTGTGAATTTCTGAAATACACCTTTTTAGTATATTCTTGACAATTCATTAAATGTTAAATGACATTGATGATGCATATCTAATGAATGAACGTTAAGTATTCCATAGGCCATGTGATATGACGTCCTGAATTGCCTCATTTTTTTCAAATCTCCAGTAGAAGTAGCATATTGTATTTATTTTTCCTACCTTTCATTTTTTGGTTTGGAAGCGGATTTTTTGTTTTTGCCTTGAGGGTTTTTATTCCCATAGACAGTACGTACCACAAAATGTTATCTATGACGTCAATTAAAAGTCTTTCTTTCAGAAATTCTTCTAAATAAAGTGTTATATTTCATTTCAAATCATTCAGTCGCCTACATTGTCTCCTAACTTTGAATTTAAAATGTTTTTAATTTGCATGTATGTCATATTTATGAAATGACATACACTCAATTAATCATGAGATTGAAGAAATTGTATATTCTGATATATTGCAAACATTTTTCTGAAACGATGAAGCTAAATGAATGTATAGGTGTTTTATAATGAATCGAACTTTACATCATTTTCAAAAGAAACTATCAAATGGACATCTAGGTGGTTCTGTTAAATTAAACTTCCACAAATTAAGAAAACTAAAGATTTATACTGGTTATTTCTTAAGGTCCTTTGATCATTATATTTTGTCTTGAAGATGTAATAAACAAAACTTTCATGGGTAAAAATGCAACTCTAATTATTTAATCAGAGTATATTCTTCTATTTTAACATTCGAAGAATAAATTAAAGTGTATTATAATAATCAAATTATCATACGTGGAGGAATATCATAATACTTCTTTTTCATATTTGGAAAATTTAAATGAAAAATTCTTGAACTGTACCTAATATAAATGAAAAATTCTTTAATTGTACCTAATAATAAAGATACATATACTAGTATATACTGAGCGTAAAAACCTACACCTTTCAATCGTCAAATCCCCTTATCAGCTGCATATTATATCTCTAAGTGGATTCAATATGCAACAGCATGGTATTTATACGAACACTATCTTTTAAGAGGCAATCCACTGACAAACAAGTTGATGAAACGCGAAAATCAACAGTTTCGTTTAAAACACTCATTTCGTAAGTTCAATGGTCGAACCAATAGTCTTGTCAGCAAATACTTAGTATTATATTTTATTAAAACCAATACTGACTTACGTTAATGCTACATATTCTTAAATATAGGCATTTATGCACATATGTACGCTGAATTGTCTGCAGATTTCTTCGCTACTCACGATCATTACATGAAGTACACGGCGGTTGTGACTAGTCGGAAGGGATGCTCGCTCCCCATGGCACCTGATCCCATCCCTGATCTTTCAGAGTCCAATGTTTTCTCTGTTCCTGATTTTAATTGTTTTAATGGACTAATGAGCTTGAATACTGTTCGTTATCTCCATATTTCATTTGCAAATTTTGACACTAGATCTACTTTGACTTACACGTGCGCCTGGTAAATGCCAACAAATTCCAGTATCATAAACAACCCCTTCAAAAAGATTTTCTAATGCCTTATTCTTATACTTCGTTGAAGGTTCTGTCGTTCATTCATCTTAGTTTTAATTTCTGTGGAAAGCAGAGTCACTGTGTTTTTAGTAGTTATAAGAGTGAAATGTAAATATACAGGTATTTACATTTGTCTGAAGGATATCATTGTTAATACAACATAACAGTTTCTTTTAGAGTTTTTCAGACATTTTATCACGTAAACCTGATGTAGATAACCCATTGCTTGAATCCTTAAACATCTTATTGAAAACAACAATGTTGCTGAAAAGAAATCAACAGAGCGAAACAAAAATGGGGCTGAGGAGAAGGAGTCTTCTGTTTAAAATCTTACCTGTAGCACTTTAATTAATTTCTAAGTTGAATTGTTTGTTTGATTTTTTTTTGTTCCTAAAAAAATTGCTGTGGCCTTTCATGTTTCGCCATAAATATATATACAAACAATTGTGAAATTATAAATTTGTTTTTACATCTTTGTGACAAATAAATTTAAAACTTGAGAATAATTATACCCCCCGCTTGAAAAGTGGAGGGTATATAGTGGTCGGGATGTGCGTCTGTACGCCCGTCCGTCTGTTACGCTTCGGGGTACCCAATTCTTATCCGCAACTCCTCTTTAACCACTGAATGAAATTTGATTGAGACTTACACAGATTCATTATTATATAATGCCAGTTTGTATCCGCCTATTTTACTTTTTGGTCTCTGAGAGCAGAACCTGGACTTTGCCATTATAACTATAAGGGAGTTGAGGGGAGGGGTATTATTTTATGAGCTCATTGCTTACATTATCTCTAATTTAATATATTTTCCAACCAATTCATCTATACGTATTGTTTGGTTTTTGTTCTTCTTTTACCTTAAAATTATGTCAGAAAATTAAAAATCTTATACAACAAGGATCTCAAAATCAATAGTTAAAGTACATGTACTATTAATTTTGACATATATATCTTATTTTGACCAAAGATTTAATTATCATATTATTCACTTTATTTTAACGTAAGTATAATTTAAGTAGAAAAATAAATCGGGTTAAACATAATTATATTTACAAGACGTCAGCAGCTAGCCATTCCAAGAACATGATTCTAAGCTAGAAAGTAATAGATAACTTATAAATAAAAAATAATCATGATATTTAGACTAACTTTAATAAATGAATATTTACTTTTAAGCTAACTATGAAAATTTGATTCACAACAGTAAACACTCTAATATTTTAACTTATAGGTATTTTGACAAGTGTTGAAATTCTGATATACTACAGTTAATTTGCATATAATAAAGATCAATGAAAAAATAATCATGATATTTTTTCTTGTTTATTATGTCCGTTTTATAAAAATAACACAAAGTAAGATTACAGAATTTATATATTTTAGGTGAACCTGTCAATATAAATAGGCAACTACTTTTAAAGCTAACTATGAAAATTTATTTTTCTTTCATTTTTTTTTCAGATTCCCATCAACTTTTAAAATCATCTTTCAAAAAGATATATTCAAAATCTCATTTGATTTTGTCTCTAATATTTTAACTTATAGGTATAAAAATTAAAAACTCTCATTATCTGACATCTGTCATGAGCGTTATTTCTCCTTTGCATGGAATTCATCAAAGTGTTGAAATTCTGATAAAAAATACTACAGTTAATTAACTGCAAAAAACCAAATTGCGGATTGTTTTCATTTTTCGTGTGGGTGTAATAAAGTCTATCGGTTTTTGTGGTAGTATTGCAATTTAAGAGATGGCAAACAACATGACATAAATTCCATTCCAGGCCCTCTCTTTACAAGTTTTATTTTATGTCCCGTTGTTGCCTTTTTCATTGAAAAAAAATCAGACACAAAGTACCAGTTGCAAAAAATTCATATCAAACATTGAAAAACTTGTATACCTCAGGTGCATTTTGTGCAAAAGGTGAACCTGTCAGTTTATATAAATAGACAACTCAAAACCCAAACTGGAAAAATATACTACAGTGTATAAGTTTTGGAAGAGTATGATAAAAATGAAATAGGGTGGATACATGTATGTTTTCAGTGCGAAGATGATTCAAATCGACGTCATCTTCAATAAACTTGAAATTATGTAGATAATTACGAACAACTGATGTCTATTTAAAGAAGGACTTGACATTTAGATTTAGGTCACATATGTTGTCCACGAAGTCCTGTAATATATTGCGTCACTTGTGAATTCTCAGTATTTATGATAAAATGTCTGTCCTGTTGTTGCAAACTCGATACAAATATAATTATGTAACTGTCTGACCCATCATTATATTATCAATCATTGAACTCTGCCTACATTGTGGCTTAAAGTATTAACTTTGAATATAAATTATGTAATTAATTCAAATAATTTAAGGAATAAAATACTATTATATTGTCTCTCTGCCATCTATAGGTTAATTTTCAGGGGTTATAGAATTCCATTTTTAGAAAAGAATTATTGAAATATTTAAATAAATTTTTTTTAAAAATTCGAATAATTTCTCAAAAGAAAGAGAGATAATTCTATGGAAAAACTGAAAAAAATGTTTAAAAGAAATCATTAGAAAACTAAAAATATTTTAACACCTCATCCATTAACCAAACCTTTTGGTACATGTTTTGCAAGTAAAGACAAGTCATGATCATCTGTTTAGAGCTAAGTTTGATCACCTGTTCATTTTATGAGCAACAACAGAATATTTAAAAAAAAAAATTCTTCCTGTGGAATTTTATTCCACAATGACATTTTTAAAATGAGCAATAACACTTGGAAATGACGCCAAAAAGGGGAAGGGCCTTTCTCCTTCCAACATTCTATGGAGTTTTGCCTGGTATAAACTTAGGAAATTAATAAACTGACTACTGAAAACTAAAATACATCCTGGAGAGTACTTGCTTTTTTAATGCAAAATGAATATCAGAAAGATGAGAGATTAATGTCGATTTGTAGTCAATGTGTTAAAAGTCAATCACGTCAAAATTAATGTTGATCACGTATGGTAGGTATTGAACTCCCAAGCAACTTATGCTTGCATAATCAAGCAAGGATCTTCCGAACAAAAAACAAGTTAGAGTTAAATATACAATGTAGTTTACTATAGTTAACTATCGTAAATCAAAATTTTCACAAAATACTATAGTAAACTATAGTTAACAATATCATTTTTTGTAAGGGTTTCTATTCTCTCAGTATTGAAAGCAGCTGTTCATGACATTGTGAAGTCATAT
>NW_026918044.1:130000-139703 GCF_032062105.1 Saccostrea cuccullata | reverse complement strand
ACAAATTCACGTTTACCAGGGAAGTCTGCGTTTTCCGTTCTTTTACAAGACCTGAATGCAAGAGATATCAAGCCCTGTGTTAGAATTTGGGTTTTCAAATACTGTAAAAGTATTTAACTCCATTGGGTCATAAATCCGCGGAAACAAAATTTCTATTCATTCCGCGAGTATTAAATTACACGGATATCTTGAATTGTCATTATATGTCCATTTATGAATCTTTAGTACGCTGTGACAAATTTCTGCAGAAAAATTGTGTCCGTGTACATAGCGGAAATTAATCCCACACGGAAAAAACTATGTCTACAGTACTTCACATGTATCAAGACCTTCAATGAATGTAAATAGTTTATACCTTTTGACCTTGACCTTAAAGTTTGACCCACTTTTTAAACATTTAGCCTTGGTCGTAACTTCACATGTGTACACTAAGTGATATTAGACCTTCCTTTGAAAACCAACAATTTTTTTTCAACTTGACCTTTGACATTGACTTCCATATGAGAAACTTTCAAATCATCACCATTAGCTACCATTACAGGCGCATCAATTGTTTTACAAAGTTAACGTGTCTTATTTATGCTTGATATATAATATTTATTCCTATTATATAGGGCTTATTTACCACACTACATCTGAGTCCCTTCATCACCAACCCTGCAATATTAATTAAAGAAATGATGAACCCATAAGCAACTGTGTTTGAATAATCTTCATAGAAGATCACTACATTTGGCACCTACATTTGATGATGGATGATGCCTGTAACACAAAATGAAGCATTAGCTGATGTATTATGATGGTCTACCTCTACCTTCCTCTTGTGAGAGCTTAAGTCATGTTTCAAGTGAACAGTGACAATTTTGTAGTAGCTGACTTTAGCTTTAAAGTACAGTAGTGATCATGCAACACTGTGAACTGTGACTTTATATTGTGACTTCTGTGTGCATTGACTTTGTGGTGATTCAATAATCGGAATTATTCCAACTATAATTGGTAAGTTGAAAATTTACCATTATTCAACACTTGTTTATCTATAACCACTAACCAATGTATAATTAAGATATTAAGACACCCCATGCTTTTAAAGTTGGAGGGTATATATGGTGATTGGGATGTCTGTCTGCCTGTATGCATGCCTGTCTGTCTGTTTTGTATGAATTAATTGTTTTCTGCTTTAATATTAAGGAACAAGTATATTGAAAACAAAACAATTAATATCTGTGTGCCCTGTCCCTATTATACTGTACATATACAGTTTCATGTTTGAAATTCTGTCAAAATTCAGCCTAATTTTTATACTAACACCTTTATAAATTGCACTGCATTGCATGATAGAATTATTCCATTTGATAATTTTTGACTGAACTGAACAGATGTTGACAGAGCTTTGGTACATGTGGTAGATTTAATACATATTATGTACTGTGAGGAAATGTCCCACCCCATGCCCTTCTTAGTTACATGTACATGTACATTATATAGATACACATGTACATGTATCTGTCTATCTGATACATACACGCATGTACATATTTTGCTCAGGTGAAATAAAGTTGGTACGTGTGTTTCATTTACAGTAATTTAAGGTTAGCTATAAAATTAATACATGTCCGTCCGTCTGTCATAGTAAATATATAATTGCAGTGAATATCGAAGTACATGTATACTGAAATTTTTTGTGCATTGGATACTCTATAGAGTATCTTACTCACCTGGTCTGTGAGACCATATAGATCGAGCTATAGTATATACCGGTATTTGAATCGATCAGACTGCCATTATTTTATTAATTATTAAATGATCTGCTTCTATATGTATTTCATTTTCATTTCATTTATTGTATTTCAATTTAGGGTGTTTGTAATTATTCATTTTGTTGCCATTGTCTTTTGAATATCTTTCTTTTGCTTCTTTCTATTGTGTATATAATATACATAATGTAGACAGAAATGCAGTAAATTAAGAGTTATTGCCCTTTATTCAGAGTAATCAGTTTTCCAAAGAAAGTTTCTTTTCTTTATTTTTTAGCTCACCTGAGCTGAAAGCTCAAGTGAGCTTTTCTGATCACATTTTGTCCGGCGTCTGTCTGTCTGTCTGTCTGTCTGTAAACTTTTCACATTTACAACTTCTTCTCAAGAATCGCTGGGCCAATTTCAACCAAACTTGCCACAAAGTATCCTTGGATTAAGGGAATTCAAGTTTGTTCAAATGAAGGGCCAAGCCCTCATTCAAGGGGAGATAATTGGGAATTAATGAAAATTTAGTGGCATATTCTAAAAATCTTCTTCTCAAGAACCACTGTGCAAGGAAAGATGAAACTTATGGGAAATCATCCTCAGGTAGTGTAGATTCAAGTTTGTTAAAATCATGACCCCCAGGGGTAGGGCGGGCCAAAATGGCCAACCAAAATTTTACATAGAAATATATAGGAAAATTCTTTTTAAATCTTCTTCTCAAGAATGACAAAGCCATAATTCATCATATTTATATGGAAGCATGCTCAGGTAGTGTAGATTGAAGTTTGTTCAAATCATGACCCCCAGGGGTAGGGCTGGGCCAAAATGGCCGACCAAAGTTTTACATAGAAATATATAGGAAAATTCTTTAAAAATCTTCTTCTCAAGAATGATAAAGCCATAATTCATCATATTTATATGGAAGCATGTTCAGGTAGTGTAGATTTAAGTTTGTTCAAATCATGACCCCCAGGGGTAGGGCTGGGCCAAAATGGCCGACCAAAGTTTTACATAGAAATATATAGGAAAATTCTTTAAAAATCTTCTTCTCAAGAATTATAAAGCCATAATTCATCATATTTATATGGAAGCATGTTCAGGTAGTGTAGATTCAAGTTTGTTCAAATCATGACCCCCGGGTTTAGGATGGGGCCAAAATGGCTGACCAAAGTTTTAAATACAAATATATAGAAAAATCCTTTAAACATCTTCTTCTCAAGAATGATAAAGCCATTATTCATCATATTTATATGGAAGCATGTTCAGGTAGTGAAGATTCAAGTTTGTTCAAATCATGACCCCCCGGGGATAAGGCCAGGACAAAATGGCCAATCAAAGTTTTACATAGAAATATATAGGAAAATTCTTTAAAAATCTTCTTCTCAAGAATGACAAAGCCATAATTCATCATATTTATATGGAAGCATGCTCAAGTAGTGTAGATTCAAATTTGTTCAAATCATGACCCCCAGGGGTAAGGGGGGGGGGGGAAATGGCCGACCAAAGTTTTTAAAGATATATATAGGAAAATTCTTATAAAATCATTTTCTAGAAAAAATAGCAAATCCATGATTGGTCATGGGGCTACTTTTGGATTTAAACTTTACTCAGGTGAGCGATGTGGCCCATGGGCCTCTTGTTTGATATTTCTTTTCAAGATTATTTCTTTCTGAGCAACAAGAATTTATTTTTTAAAATTATTTGAATTGGAATAACTTAATTTAATTCTTTAATTCAAATTTTATTGTTTTCAATCTAAATTGTTACACGGTATATATATTGGACTAAGTGTGTGCTGGAAACTTATACTACTGGGGATTTGTGATTTAGTTTATTTTTTGGTTCACCTGAGCCAAAGGCTTTAGTGAGCTTTTTTGATCAAAATTTGAAGGACCACACCCTTTTCCAAGGGGAGATAATTTTGAATTAGAGAAAAATTAATGGCATTTTTAAAAAATCTTCTTCTCAAGAACCACTGGGCCAGAAAAGATAAAACTCATGTGGAATCATCCTCAGGTAGTATAGATTCAAGTTTGTTCAAATAATGACCCCCAGGGGTAGGGTGGGGCCAAAATGGCCGATAAAAGTTTTACATAGGAATATATAGGGAAACCTTTTAAAATCTTCTTTTCAAGTACTTCAAAGCCATGCTTAGTGATATTTATAGGGAATCATCCTCAGGTAGTGTAGATCCTAGTTTGTTCAAATCAATGACCCCCTGTGGGGTTAAAATTCAAGCCCCCTTCCCCCCCCCCTTTTAGTTAACTTTCAGTTTTTTTCTGATAGGTGCTTTTTCCTAGCCAATTGCTCAGGTGAGCGATGTGGCCCCTGGGCCTCTTGTTATAATGTAATCTATTTATTTATTTTTTTTTTTTTTGGAAATTCCATGTCCCCTGCATTAAAATTAAATCTCATTCATCTGTCACTCAACTGCTAGTCTTTCACAAAAACTTTAACATTCACTCCAGGTCATAAAACTTTTGAGGGAGAAAATATATCGGTTTTCATATATTTCACATACGTACATCACCTGTGACAAATCCTTTGTATACTCTGAATTTTGACTCCATAACCTTGACCTTCAAATTTTAACTACTTTTCAAGAAAATTAACTTTATACATTTAATTGGTCATACCTTAGGGCAGGGCCACAATGGTCAATCAAAATTTTACATTGAAATTTATAGGGAAATTCTTTAAAAACCTTCCTCTTCTGAATAGCAAAGGGGTGAAGGATAATAATTATATGGAAACATCCTTAGGTAGTGTAGATTCTGGTTTGTTCAAATCATTACCCCTGATGGTAAGGGAGGGGGGCTTCAATGGCTGATCAAAGTTTTACATAGAAATATATGGGAAAATTCTTTAAAAATCTTCTTTTCAAGAATAGTAAAGCATGATTGATCATATTTATATGGAAGCATTCAAGCATCCTCTGAGGTAGTGTAGATTCAATTTTGTTCAAATCATGACCCCTGGGGTAGGGCAGGGCCACAACGGCCGATCAAAGTTTTACATAGAAATATGCTTTTAAAATTATTCTTCTCAAGAATATCAAAGCCATGATTTATCATACATTCATATGGAAGTATCCTTAGGTAGTGTAGATTCAAATTTGTTAAATGTTAATTTGTTAAAAGTTAAATGTAAATGGAAATAAAGAAGCCACAAGTAGTCAAAGAAATATGCAAGCATCTTTAATAAGTGTACGTAGATTTTAGTTTGTTCAAATCATACCCTCTACCTTTTAAGGAAATGGTTGGGACCACTTTTGGGTTTAAACTTTTCAATTATAAACTGATTTCTGCTTTTTTCCAAGCTACAGTGCTTAGGTGAGCAATGTGACCCATGGACCTCTTGTTGATCCTGTTATTGTGATCTTAAAGTTTGACATACTTTTTGAAAATTGAATCTTTTCTCATATCTTTTGATTGAGAGGAGATAAGGCTTTCATATCTGACATGTGCATCACCTGTGACAAAATGTTTCTAAATATGCTTAATGATTTTGACCCTTGACCTTTGTGTTTGACCTAATTTTCAAAAATCTTAAGTCATATTTCTTTTGAATCACAGTCACATAAGATAGGGCATTCATACTCATTTATGCATGTACAATTTCCACTCACTAAGACAGTCTGAAAGCGGGGGACATAATATTTGCTTGTTATTATTTTTTCATCTGTCGACATTTAATTTTTGCATAAATTAATATTCTGAAAGTAAATTTTTAAAAATACAATTCAATAGCTTTACATTGGTCAAGTTTATTTTTCTATTTATTTGGCATATCATTCTACACTCTAATAATTTTTTAGCACATCTTTGCAAAAGGCTCAACTAACTGAGCTTTTCTGATCAAAATTTGCTGATATCGTTGTCATTGTAAACTTTTCACATATTCATCTTCTATTTAAAAACCACTGGCCCGGGCCAATTTCAACCAAACTTTCCACAAAGTATCCTTGTGTAAAGGGATGTTCAAGTGAATGGCTACACATTATTCCATGGGTAAATAATTATGATTTTGTAAAAAAAAAATAGTGGTGTCAATCAGAAATACTCTTTTCAGAAGCACTTCCCTTGAAAATCTGGAATTTATTTAGAATCTTTGATGTGTACATTCTACTTTTTAAATTATCATTCCCAGGGGTAGGGTGGAGTCACATAATGGTTGATCAAAGTTTTACATTTTAACATTTTAATACATATGAAACACCTGTTAATATCTTCCAGATAACAGCAAATCCATGGTTGGTCATATTTATATGGAAGCATATTCCTCAGTTAGAGTAGATACAAATTTGTTAAAATCATGACCCCTGGGGAGGGGGTAGGGCCCACAGTGCCTGGGGGGGGGTTCAAAGATTTAAATAGAACTACATATAAAAATCTTTCAAAATCTTCTCAAGAACAGCAAAGCTGTGGTTTGATGTATTGATATGGAAGCATCTACAGATAGATTCAAGTTTGTTCAAATCATGATCCTGTGAAGGTAGGATATGGGGCTACAATGGTTCATCATTGCATTGGAATACATTAATAAGTAAAACTCTTTAATTGAAATTAATCACAAGAGCAAGAAAGCCATGATTGGTCTTGATAAGATATTATAAATATTTTACATCTTCAGGTACATTCAAATAATGACCCCCAGGAAAACAGAGGGGCCATTAACAGGAGTGTATATTTATTCAATGTAGTATAAAGCATATGTCATTAAAAAAAACATCTTAAAAAGCTATTATGTATCATATTAATTCAAAAGCAGCATTAGGAAGTGTATTTTCAAGTGTGTTCAAATCATACTTCCTTGAACCAGTTTAATATTTAATTTAAACTTTTTTCGATAGGGAACAGCCAATGTGAGTGATGTGGCCTCAGTGGGCCTCTTATGTTTTAAAGTATAAAAGATAAAAAAAGAAGTATAATTATAATATATGTTACTTTAGCATTCTATCATATTCATTTTTATTGTAACATGTATATTGTATTTGTGAGAGTGAGAGAGGAAGTAGGGAGAGAGGGAATGGGGAGAAAGGGAGTGGGAAGAAAGAGAGAGGGAGTGGGGAGAGAGAGGGAGTGGAGAGAGAGAGAGAGAGAGAGAGAGTGGGGAGAGAGAGAGAGGAAGTGGGGAGAGAGAGAGAGGGAGTGGAGATGGGGAGTGGGGAGAGAGAGAGGGAGTGGAGAGAGAGAGAGAGAGAGAGAGAGAGAGAGAGAGAGAGAGAGAGAGAGAGAGAGAGAGAGAGAGAGAGAGAGAGAGAGAGAGAGAGAGAGAGAGAGAGAGAGAGAGAGAGAGAGAGAGAGAGAGAGAGAGAGAGAGAGAGAGAGAGAGAGAGAGAGAGAGAGAGAGAGAGAGAGAGAGAGAGAGAGAGAGAGAGAGAGAGAGAGAGAGAGAGAGAGAGAGAGAGAGAGAGAGAGAGAGAGAGAGAGAGAGAGAGAGAGAGAGAGAGAGAGAGAGAGAGAGAGAGAGAGAGAGAGAGAGAGAGAGAGAGAGAGAGAGAGAGAGAGAGAGAGAGAGAGAGAGAGAGAGAGAGAGAGAGAGAGAGAGAGAGAGAGAGAGAGAGAGAGAGAGAGAGAGAGAGAGAGAGAGAGAGAGAGAGAGAGAGAGAGAGAGAGAGAGAGAGAGAGAGAGAGAGAGAGAGAGAGAGAGAGAGAGAGAGAGAGAGAGAGAGAGAGAGAGAGAGAGAGAGAGAGAGAGAGAGAGAGAGAGAGAGAGAGAGAGAGAGAGAGAGAGAGAGAGAGAGAGAGAGAGAGAGAGAGAGAGAGAGAGAGAGAGAGAGAGAGAGAGAGAGAGAGAGAGAGAGAGAGAGAGAGAGAGAGAGAGAGAGAGAGAGAGAGAGAGAGAGAGAGAGAGAGAGAGAGAGAGAGAGAGAGAGAGAGAGAGAGAGAGAGAGAGAGAGAGAGAGAGAGAGAGAGAGAGAGAGAGAGAGAGAGAGAGAGAGAGAGAGAGAGAGAGAGGAGAGAGAGAGAGAGAGAGAGAGAGAGAGAGAGAGAGAGAGAGAGAGAGAGAGAGAGAGTGAGAGAGAGAGAGAGAGAGAGAGAGAGAGAGAGAGAGAGAGAGAGAGAGAGAGAGAGAGAGAGAGAGAGAGAGAGAGAGAGAGAGAGAGAGAGAGAGAGAGAGAGAGAGAGAGAGAGAGAGAGAGAGAGAGAGAGAGAGAGAGAGAGAGAGAGAGAGAGAGAGAGAGAGAGAGAGAGAGAGAGAGAGAGAGAGAGAGAGAGAGAGAGAGAGAGAGAGAGAGAGAGAGAGAGAGAGAGAGAGAGAGAGAGAGAGAGAGAGAGAGAGAGAGAGAGAGAGAGAGAGAGAGAGAGAGAGAGAGAGAGAGAGAGAGAGAGAGAGAGAGAGAGAGAGAGAGAGAGAGAGAGAGAGAGAGAGAGAGAGAGAGAGAGAGAGAGAGAGAGAGAGAGAGAGAGAGAGAGAGAGAGAGAGAGAGAGAGAGAGAGAGAGAGAGAGAGAGAGAGAGAGAGAGAGAGAGAGAGAGAGAGAGAGAGAGAGAGAGAGAGAGAGAGAGAGAGAGAGAGAGAGAGAGAGAGAGAGAGAGAGAGAGAGAGAGAGAGAGAGAGAGAGAGAGAGAGAGAGAGAGAGAGAGAGAGAGAGAGAGAGAGAGAGAGAGAGAGAGAGAGAGAGAGAGAGAGAGAGAGAGAGAGAGAGAGAGAGAGAGAGAGAGAGAGAGAGAGAGAGAGAGAGAGAGAGAGAGAGAGAGAGAGAGAGAGAGAGAGAGAGAGAGAGAGAGAGAGAGAGAGAGAGAGAGAGAGAGAGAGAGAGAGAGAGAGAGAGAGAGAGAGAGAGAGAGAGAGAGAGAGAGAGAGAGAGAGAGAGAGAGAGAGAGAGAGAGAGAGAGAGAGAGAGAGAGAGAGAGAGAGAGAGAGAGAGAGAGAGAGAGAGAGAGAGAGAGAGAGAGAGAGAGAGAGAGAGAGAGAGAGAGAGAGAGAGAGAGAGAGAGAGAGAGAGAGAGAGAGAGAGAGAGAGAGAGAGAGAGAGAGAGAGAGAGAGAGAGAGAGAGAGAGAGAGAGAGAGAGTGAGAGAGAGAGAGAGAGAGAGAGAGAGAGAGAGAGAGAGAGAGAGAGAGAGAGAGAGAGAGAGAGAGAGAGAGAGAGAGAGAGAGAGAGAGAGAGAGAGAGAGAGAGAGAGAGAGAGAGAGAGAGAGAGAGAGAGAGAGAGAGAGAGAGAGAGAGAGAGAGAGAGAGAGAGAGAGAGAGAGAGAGAGAGAGAGAGAGAGAGAGAGAGAGAGAGAGAGAGAGAGAGAGAGAGAGAGAGAGAGAGAGAGAGAGAGAGAGAGAGAGAGAGAGAGAGAGAGAGAGAGAGAGAGAGAGAGAGAGAGAGAGAGAGAGAGAGAGAGAGAGAGAGAGAGAGAGAGAGAGAGAGAGAGAGAGAGAGAGAGAGAGAGAGAGAGAGAGAGAGAGAGAGAGAGAGAGAGAGAGAGAGAGAGAGAGAGAGAGAGAGAGAGAGAGAGAGAGAGAGAGAGAGAGAGAGAGAGAGAGAGAGAGAGAGAGAGAGAGAGAGAGAGAGAGAGAGAGAGAGAGAGAGAGAGAGAGAGAGAGAGAGAGAGAGAGAGAGAGAGAGAGAGAGAGAGAGAGAGAGAGAGAGAGAGAGAGAGAGAGAGAGAGAGAGAGAGAGAGAGAGAGAGAGAGAGAGAGAGAGAGAGAGAGAGAGAGAGAGAGAGAGAGAGAGAGAGAGAGAGAGAGAGAGAGAGAGAGAGAGAGAGAGAGAGAGAGAGAGAGAGAGAGAGAGAGAGAGAGAGAGAGAGAGAGAGAGAGAGAGAGAGAGAGAGAGAGAGAGAGAGAGAGAGAGAGAGAGAGAGAGAGAGAGAGAGAGAGAGAGAGAGAGAGAGAGAGAGAGAGAGAGAGAGAGAGAGAGAGAGAGAGAGAGAGAGAGAGAGAGAGAGAGAGAGAGAGAGAGAGAGAGAGAGAGAGAGAGAGAGAGAGAGAGAGAGAGAGAGAGAGAGAGAGAGAGAGAGAGAGAGA